>NC_048583.1:9555936-9785031 GCF_013265735.2 Oncorhynchus mykiss | reverse complement strand
GTCCATCTGAATCCAAGGGTGAATTGTGTAATAAAGGTTAAATAAAAATGGAATTGTTAACTAGTTACAGCATGTATGTCGTTGACAGACCTTACATATATACAGAGGTACCGTTACTGAGTCAATGTGCGGTGGTACAGGTTAGTCGAGGTCATTTGTACATAAAGTCTTAAGTAACTATGCATAGATAATAAGCAGCAAGTAGCAGTAGTGTAAAAATCAAGAGGGAGGGGCGGGGTCAATGTAAATTGTCGGGGTGGCCATTTGATAAATTCTTCAGCAGTCTTATAGCTTGGGGGTTGAAGCTATTAAGGAGCCCTTTTGGATCTAGCCTTTGCGCTCCGGACCACCGCTTGCCGTGCGGTAGCAGAGAGAACAGTCTATGACATGGGTGACTGGAGTCTTTGGCAATTTTTTGACACCGCCTAGTATATAGGTCCTGGATGGCAGGAAGCTTGGCCCCAGTGATGTACTGGACCTCACTCACTACACTCTGTAGCGCCTTGCGGTCAAATGCCGAGCAGTTGCCATACCAGGCGGTGATTCTCGATGGAGCAGTTGTATAACTTTTTGAGGATCTGGGGACCCATGACAAATCCTTTCAGTCTCCTGAGGGGGAAAAGTTGTGCCCTCTTCACAACTGTCTTGTTGTGTTTGGACTATGATAGTTTGTTTGTGATGTGAACACCAAGTAACTTGAAACTCTCGACCCGCTCCGCTACAGCCCCTCCGATGTTAATGGGGACCTGTTCGGCCCTCCTTTTTCAATAGTCCACAATCAGCTCCTTTTTCTTGCTCACATTGAGGGAAAGGTTGTTGTCATGGCACCACACTGCCAGGTCTCTGGCTTCCTCCCTATAGGATGTCTCATTGTTGGGCCATTAAGGTTTTTAATATAAGTGTGTATATTACATGTTTACTTTGTGTTTTTCTTCTTTGGATACTCAATAAATACTTGTGCTGAACTACACATGTATCCTTCTATTATTTGTTTAAAACAGAGATTATTTCTCCCATCATCTCATTACTATTGTTCTTACTATAACATGTGAGGAAGCTACCGCTAACAAAGTAGACCAAATGTCAGAAGACACTGTCATTAAAACCTCTTATCCAAATATCCATATCTAACTGAATGTAGCTGACCTGAAGCAGGAACATGTATATTCTTGACACCATTTGAAAGGAAATACCTTGAAGTTTTTGGAAATGTGAATTTGATGTTGGATAATATAACACATTAGATCTGGTATAAGATAATACAAAGAAAAAAACATGTTTTTTTCTTCTTCATCTTTGAAATGCAAGAGAAAGGCCTAAATGTAATATTGCAGTGTAGGTGCAATTTAGATTTTGACCACTAGATGGTGTACTTGCAAGGTTTAAGACTGATCCAATGAACCAGTACATTTCTGTTCAAAATCAAGTCTGCCCAATGTGCCTAATTGGTTTATTGATACATTTTCAAGTACATAACTGTGCACTCTCCTCAAACAATAGCATGGTATTAGTTGTAATAGCTACTGTAAACTGGGCAGTGCAGTTCGATTAACAATAATTTATGCTTTCTGACCCTATCAGATATGTCTATGTCCTTGGAAATGTGCTTGTTACTTACAACGTCATCATAATCACATTAGAGCGTGTAAGCGCAACAGTCCTGTGGGGGACACACCGATCCCGTATCCCGAGGTTAACCTCTGCATACAAATGCTAGTCTCTTTACAATGTTTTGTCTACCGGTTAGCCTTTTATACTACTTGGTAAATTACTTACATTACTTCTAGCATTTGTGACCAATTTCAGGAAACTTGGCGCATTTTGCTGGTCACTACTTCAAAGGAGAGCCGTTTGAACGTAAACATTTTACAATTTTTTTTGGGGCAGAAATGCCTTCTCGAACATGTGAAATTTCATGTGCCTTAGTAATGAACTTGAATGGCATCTGTAAATACTTATAAAATTGTTAAAGTACGAGCCTAGTTGGTTAAGCCAAAGAAAAGTCAGCAACCATACCGCTAGCCATGATTGGCTGAGATAATGAGTGGGCTTGACATGCCGGAGATGAGTTTGTTTTGGTCTGCCATACAGAATGCTTCTGCCTATTTGACCTGTATATCTAGGTAATCCAGTCAGTATATCTAGGTAATCCTGTCTAACACAGTTTTTTTGAGAAACGTATTGTGTTTTAAAACTGCATAAGTGTTGCTCTCCACTTTCTGGAGTACTGAGTTTTGAAATCAGTGGAATTCGAGTATCATAGATAAGGAGATGGAGAAAACACCTGTCTCCGGTTTATATCTTCAAACTAAGAGCAACCAAGGCATCCGACAGGAGACACGTCCAACCATAAATTATGTATAAGGGTAAGATATTCTAGCTAGCTAAATATTTGGATATTACATGTTTCTAATTTTGACAGAGAGCCATTTGCTTGGCTTGCTATAGACAAATGTTAGCTAGCTAACATTGTACCTGTTTGGTTAGCTACTTGCAGATTCATGCAGGGTAGTAACATCATGAGTTGTGACTATTGTTCATAGTTTACTTAGCTAGCTAGCTAACGTTAGCTGGCTGGCTCGACCTTATTATTCGTATCTCAGAGCTAATGTTATTTGCTTGTCTACTATAACCTAATGTTAGCTAGCTAACATTGAACCTGATTGGTTAGCTACCTGCAGATTCATGCAGGATAAAATGTCATCTAGCTAGCAAGCTAACGTTAGCTGGCTGGCTCACTAGCTAACATTACATGTACAACCTTTTTATTCATATCGCAGAGCCATTTGCTTAGCTAGCTATAGGCTAATGTTAGCTTGCGAACATTGAACCTGGCTGGCTAGCTACCTGCAGATTAATTCAGGGTACTAACATCATGAGTTGTGAATTACCTAACTAGCTAGATACATGTCTTAACCAAAGACTCCACTATGTGTAACGGATGTGAAACGGCTAGCTAGTTAGCGGTGGTGCGCGCTAAATAGCGTTTCAATCGGTGACGTCACTTGCTCTGAGACCTTGAAGTAGTGGTTCCCCTTGCTCTGCAAGGGCCGCGGCTTTTGTGGAGCGATGGCTAACGATGCTTCGTGGGGACTGTTGTTAATCAATCAATCAATCAAATTTATTTTATATAGCCCTTCGTACATCAGCTGATATCTCAAAGTGCTGTACAGAAACCCAGCCTAAAACCCCAAACAGCAAGCAATGCAGGTGAAGAAGCACGGTGGCTAGGAAAAACTCCCTAGAAAGGCCAAAACCTAGGAAGAAACCTAGAGAGGAACCAGGCTATGTGGGGTGGCCAGTCCTCTTCTGGCTGTGCCGGGTGGAGATTATAACAAAACATGGTCAAGATGTTCAAATGTTCATAAATGACCAGCATGGTCGAATAATAATAAGGCAGAATAGTTGAAACTGGAGCAGCAGCACAGTCAGGTGGACTGGGACAGCAAGGAGTCATCATGTCAGGTATTCCTGGGGCATGGTCCTAGGGCTCAGGTCCTCCGAGAGAGAGAAAGAAAGAGAGAATTAGAGAGAGCATATGTGGGATGGCCAGTCCTCTTCTGGCTGTGCCGGGTGGAGATTATAACAGAACATGGCCAAGATGTTCAAATGTTCATAAATGATCAGCATGGTCGAAAAATAATAAGGCAGAACAGTTGAAACTGGAGCAGCAGCACAGCCAGGTGGACTGGGGACAGCAAGGAGTCATCATGTCAGGTAGTCCTGGGGCATGGTCCTAGGGCTCAGGTCCTCCGAGAGAGAGAAAGAGAGAAGGAGAGAATTAGAGAACGCACACTTAGATTCACACAGGACACCGAATAGGACAGGAGAAGTACTCCAGATATAACAAACTGACCCTAGCCCCCGACACATAAACTACTGCAGCATAAATACTGGAGGCTGAGACAGGAGGGGTCAGGAGACACTGTGGCCCACTCCGAGGACACCCCCGGACAGGGCCAAACAGGAAGGATATAACCCCACCCACTTTGCCAAAGCACAGCCCCCACACCACTAGAGGGATATCTTCAACCACCAACTTACCATCCTGAGACAAGGCTGAGTATAGCCCACAAAGACCTCCGCCACGGCACAACTTAAGGGGGGGGGGGGGGGGGGGGGTGCCAACCCAGACAGGATGACCACATCAGTGACTCAACCCACTCAGGTGACGCACCTCCTCCAGGGACGGCATGAGAGAGCCCCAGTAAAGCCAGTGACTCAGCCCCTTTAATAGGGTTAGAGGCAGAGAATCCCAGTGGAAAGAGGGGAACCGGCCAGGCAGAGACAGCAAGGGTGGTTCGTTGCTCCAGAGCCTTTCCGTTCACCCTCCCACTCCTGGGCCAGACTACACTCAATCATATGACATATAACATATGACATATGTTAATGTGTGCAGAGGGTCCCTGGTTCGCGCCCGGGGACAGTCTAAAGTTATACTGTTACATTGATGCTGTTGACCCGGATCACTGGTTGCTGCGGAAAATGAGGAGGTC
Organism: Oncorhynchus mykiss; assembly: GCF_013265735.2. NCBI lineage: Eukaryota > Metazoa > Chordata > Actinopteri > Salmoniformes > Salmonidae > Oncorhynchus > Oncorhynchus mykiss. The sequence continues at coordinate 9,780,535 of NC_048583.1, read as the reverse complement.
AAAAGGGGGGTGAGTGTAACGGATGTGAAACGGCTAGCTAGTAAGCGGTGGTGCGCGCTAAATAGCGTTTCAATCGGTGACATCACTTGCTCTGAGACCTTGAAGTAGTGGTTCTCCTTGCTCTGCAAGGGCTGCGGCTTTTGTGGAGCGATGTGTGCCTGGTTTGCGCCCGGGTATGGGCGAGGGGACTGCGTTCGTAAATTTAGTCTGGCCATCTACTCCAATTTCAGAGCACTCTCTCCTGAGTGTGTCAGAGAGTACAGAATAACTGATGTATTTACGAATGCTCAACAACCATTGAATGTCCGGTGTCAGTAAACATCAGTAAACTCAACGACCAGGGTCCGCTCTGAACGCAAAACGCTCTGAATTTACAAACGGACAATCCGACAGCACAATTGCAGTCTCCTGGATAACATAACAGCCTAACCAAAAAAAAATAATAATCTAATTGTATTAGTCACATACACATGGTTAGCAGATGTTAATGCGAGTGTAGTGAAATGCTTGTGCTTCTAGTTCTGACAGTGCAGTAATATCTAGCAAGTAATCTAACAATTTCATAACGACTACCTTATTCACACAAATGTAAGGGATGAATAAGAATGTATACATTTAATATGGATGAGCGATGGCCGTGCGGCATAGGCAAGATGCACTAGATGGAATACAGTATATCCATATGAGATGAGTAATGTAGGGTATGTAAACATTATATAAAGTGGCATTATTTAAAGTGACTAGTGATACATTTACTACATCCAATTACTAATTGTTAAAGTGGCCAGAGATTTGAGTCAGTATGTTGGCAGTAGCCACTCAATGTTAGTGATGGCTGTTTAAAACAGTCTGATGTTTTTCAGTATCTCGGTTCCAGCTTTGATGCACCTGTACTGATCTCACCTTCTGGATGATAGCGGGGTGAACAGGGAGTGGCTCAGGTGGTTCTTGTCTTTGATGATCTTTTTGGCCTCCCCATGACATCAGGTGCTGTAGGTGTCCTGGAGGGCATGTATTTGCAGACCGCACCACCCTCTGGAGAGCCTTGCGGTTGTGGGTGGAGCAGTTGCCGTACCAGGCGATGATACAGCCCGACAGGATGCTCTTGATTGTGCATCTGTAAAAGTTTGTGAGGGTTTTAGGTGACAAGCCACATTTCTTCAGCCTCCTGAGGTTGAAGAGGCGCTGTTGCACCTTCTTCACCGCACTGTCTGTGTGGGTGGAACTTTCCAGTTTGTCAGTTATGTCTATGCCGAGGAACTTAAAACTTTCCACCTTCTCCACTACTGTCCTGTCGATATGGATGGGGGTATGCTCCCTCTGCTGTTTCCTGAAGTCCACGATCATCTCCTTTGTGTTATTGACATTGAGTGAGAGGTTATTTTCCTGACACCACGCTCCGAGGGCGCTCACCTCCTCCCTGTAGGCCGTCTCGTCATTGTTGGTAATCAAGCCTACCACTGTAGTGTCTGCAATCTTGATGATTTAGTTGGAGGCGTACATGGCCACGCAGTCATGGGTGAACAGGGAGTACAGGAGAGGGCTGAGAACGCACCCTTGTGGGCGCCCAGTGTTGAGGAACAGCGGGGTAAGGATGTTGTTTCCTACCCTCACCACCTGGTTGCGGCCCGTCAGAAAGTCCAGGACCTAGTTGCACAGGGTGGGGTCGAGACCCAGGATCTCGAGCTTAATGACGAGTTTGGAGGGTAGAATGGTGTTAAATGCTGAGCTGTAGTCAATGAACAGCATTCTTACATAGGTATTCCTCTTGTCCAGATGGGATAGGGCAGTGTGCAGTGTTATGGCGATTGCAGTGTCTGTGGACCTATTGGGCGGTAAGCAAATTGAAGTGGTTCTAGGGTATCAGGTTGGGTGGAGGTGATATGATCCGTATCTCTCTAAGCACTTCATGATGACAGAAGTGAGTGCTACGGTGAGATTTAACTCAGTTACCTTAGCTTTCTTGGGAGCAGGAACAATGGTGGCCCTCCTGAAGCATGTGGGCACAGCAGACTGGGATAAGAATTGATTGAATATGTCTGTAAACACACCAGCCAGCTGGTCTGCGCATGCTCTGAGGGCGCGGCTAGGGATGCCGTCTGGGCCAGCAGCCTTGTGAGGGTTAACACGTTTAAATGCTTTACTCACTTCGGCCACTGTGAAGGAGGGCCCACAGGCCTTGATAGCGGGCTGTCAAAACATTTAGGGAGCTTTGTTTTCAGATTCATTAAAAAACAAATCCCAAGCTACAATAAATGCATGCTCAGGATATATGGTTTCCAGTTTAAATAGAGTCCAGGGAAGTTCTTTCAGGGCCGTCAAGGTATCTGCTTGGGTGGGGATATACAAGGCTGTGACTATAATCGAAGAGAATTGTCTTGGTAGATAATGTGGTCGGCATTTGATTGTAAGGAATTCTAGGTCAGGTGAACAAAATAACTTGAGTTCCTGTATGTTGTTATGATTACATCATGAGTCGTTAATAATAAGGCATACACCCCTGCCCTTCTTCTTACCAGAGAGATGTTTGTTTCTGTCGGCGTGATGCGTGAAGAAACTGGGTGGATGTACCGACTCTGACAACATATCTTGAGTGAGCCATGTTTCCGTGAAAAAGAGGATGTTACAATCTCTGACGTCTGTAAGGAAACTCGTGCCCTAATTTCGTCCACCTTGTTATCTAGAGATTGGATATTTTTGAGTAATATGCTCGGAAGCGGTGGATGGTGTGCTTGCCTTCTAAGTCTGACCAGTAGGCCACTCCTTCTGCCTCTCCTGCGGCGAGGTAGGCGCTAATGCGAGTAATGTTCAGTGAGCTGTTCTCTCTCACATAGATGTCTGCTGTTAGTACATTCAGATCAACCTTTAAATAGATGGGTGGGGCTAAAGCTTTAGAGGGTGTGAACAATGCTGGATGGGTGTAGACAAAGAAGGGCTCTCCAGTATGTACCAAAACATTAAAAGGCCATTTTATCAAAAGTGAGTTTATCAACTTTCAATGCAAAATTACTTTCCCATTGTTCCTCAACAGTATTGTGTTATATACCATTTTGTAGATCTGAGTCTTTACTTTTATCAAGTGTAATACACACAATTTCAAATTTTGCTACATAAGGACGAATTGAGCTGGTCCGTCACATATGATATAATAATCTCTCTTTCTCTCGCTCATGTAGATATACATAGTTGGACGTCAAAGCCGTTACTTCCAAACTGAGCTTGGCAAAAAGCTGGACGCTTCCTACTTTTCCTCTGTCCTTTCTAGCTATGCAGAGCATGCATCTTCTATCTGCACTGCGATCTATTCAGTCAACCTCATCCTCAGTCTCCCCATCAAAATGTAAGCCCTGTGGCTGATAGTGACTGGATATATTCCCTCTCTCCCAGCTTTAGTAACATTCTGTATTGGTTTTCTCATCTTTGGTACGACCCTGTTCCAGTGCTGTATCTGTGTAGAGCGCTACCTGGCGTTGGTCGACCCTGTGGTCTTCCTGATGTAAAAACTCCTCAGATACAAGGTAGCATGTTCTGGGTTAGTCTGGTTGGTGATCGGGTTCTGCCTTACTTTTATGCTGGCAAAGAGCCTAAATGTTATATATTGTGCGATTTTGGGTGAAATTATGGTCTTATTTGAATGTATGTTATTCTGGTGCTGGAGCAGGAGAGCAAGGAAATCCCAGTGGCAAAAATGTTTATTGAGCAGTCGCAACTCAACTACAACATGGGACTGAAACATGCCCAAACGAGGTTGCCACACACACAGGGAAGAAAGCGCTACACACAGAGGAGAAATCTCTACTCCTAAACTCGAATACCAAACGGCACAACTGCCTTGAGAAAATAAACCCTGTGGTGCAGACACGCACCCCTACAAACGTAACCACAGAAAACAATCCCGCACAAAGACTAACAGGCAGCGGAGGTAAATATACCCACCAAAATCAACTAATAAGACACAGGTGTAAACAATACAGACAGACACAAACTAAAAGGAAAATGGATCGGTGGCAGCTAGTAGGCCGGCGACGACGACCGCCGAGCACCGCTGAACAGGGAGAGGAGCCACCTTCGTTGGAAGTCGTGACAGGTGCCTCTGTTTTCAGGGCTCTGAAACGTCCCGGCCGGGGGAAGGGGAGAGGGAGGGGACAAATGACATCAAGATTCTGGTAATACAATGGCTTCACTGTGCGGATGGTGTTCTCAGGGTTATGAGAGGTGTTGGGTTTACGCCAAACAAGGCGTTTTCCTTGATGGCAAAAAAACTAAATTTTAGTCTCATCAGCATATGGAATAAGGTACTCATCAGCAGAGTACCTTATTCCATATGTTTGGGGAGTCTGCCATATGCCTTTTGGAGAACACCAAATGTGTTTGCTTATTTTTTTCTGGCCACTCTTCCGTAAAGCCCAGCTCTGTGGAGTATACAGCTTGAAGAGGTCCTGTGGACAGATACTCCAATCTCCACTGTGGTCTCTTTTGCCTCTCTGATTAATGCCCTCATTGCCAGGTCGGTGAGTTTTGGTGGGCGGCCCTCTCTTGGCAGGTTTGTTGTGGTGCCTTTATTGAAGACGTATCTTCAGTAGGTGCTATGATTGAGTGCAGTGTGGCCCAGGGGTGTGAAGGTCAATGAAAAGGCACGGGAGTGACGAACTGCCCTTGCTGTCTCTGTCTGGCCGGTTCCACTCTCTCCACTGGGATTCTCTCCCTCTAACCCTATTACAGGGGCTGAGTCACTAGCTTACTGGTGATCTTCCATGCCGTCCCTTGGAGGGGTAAGTCACTTGAGTGGGTTGAGTCACTGACGTGATCTCCCTGTCAAGGTTGGCGCCCCCCTCGGGTGTCGTGCTGTGGGGAGATCTTTGTGACCTATACTCGGCCTTGTAGTAAGTTAGTGGATTGAAGATTTCCATCTAGTGGGGGCTGTGCTTTGGCAAAGTGGGTGGGGTTATATCCTGCCTGGTTGGCCCTGCCCGGGGGTATCGTCAGATGGGGTCACAGTGTTTCCCGACCCCTCCTGTCTCAAGCTCCAGTATTTATGCTGCAATAGTTTATGCGTCGGAGGCCAGGGTCAATCTGTTATATCTGGAGTATTTCTGCTTTCTTTTCCGGTGTCCTGTGTGAATTTAACTATGCTCCCTCTAATTTTCTCTCTCTCTCATTGAAGGACCTGAGCCCTAGGACCATGCCTCAGGACTACCTAGCCTGATGAATACTTGCTGTCCCCAGTCCACCTGGTCATGCTACTGGTCCAGTTTCAACTGTTCAGCCTGCGGCTATGGAAACCTGACCTGTTCCCCAGACGTGCTACCTTGTCCCGGTCCTCCTGTTTTCAACTCTTTCTCTCTATAGCACCTGCTGTCTCTAACTCTGAATGATCGGCTATGAAAAGCCAACTGACATTTACTCCTAAGGTGCTGACATGTTGCACCCTCTACAACCACTGTGATTATTATTATTTGACTCTGCTGGTCATCTATGAACGTTTGAACATCTTAGCCATGTACTGTTATAATCTCTACCCATCGCATCCAGAATAGGACTGACCACCCCTCAGAACCTGTCTCCTCTCTAGGTTTCTTCCTAGGTTTCTTAATTGATTGATGGATACCATTTGTATGTCTCTGCATCCAGTATGAAGGAAGTTAGAGGAAGTTTTGTGAAACAATGCTAACTAGCGTTAGTGCAATGACTGGAGGTCTAACGGAATGGCTAACGCTCAAACAACATGTCACTTCCTTCCTACTGGAAGCAGAGACAGAAATAATGGTATTCATGAGTTCATATGACTCTGGGGTTAAATAAAGGGCTTAATGGCCAGAATATTGCACTGTCCCAAACAGGTTAAGCTCCCAAGATCCACATCAACAGGACATGTACCCATGTGTACTGTACATAGCTTATTAACAGTATATGGAATGAAGAGATAACTAAATTATAGGTAGTTAATATACTGTATATGACTGGCAAATTTTGTGTGGTTCCCGAATGAGGGTTACACTAATCCTACATTGCCTAAACTTAACCCTTAAGCTAACCTTAAACTCAAACCTAACCACAACCTTTGCTCTAAGTTTAACCCCTTACATTTCACCAATCCCCCTAATCTTAACCTTAACCTTTACTCTAACCGTAAACACAAACCTAACCTTAGCCCGAAACCCAAACCTAACCTTAGCCCTAAAGCTAATCCATTATGCTACACCCATCCCACTACGCCTAACCTTAACCACTAACATTAGCCCTAAATTTAAATAATTTAAATCCATATGCTTAATCCTTAATTTTGGATCTGCCTGATTGAATATACACTTCCTAAACTATATATATCATGGTTAGGAAGTCTCCTGTCCCTAGATGCAGTCACTTACAAAACCTCCTCAATCAATCATAGACTGTGTATGGTCATTAGGTCCTGACAAACACAATCTTTTGCATAGGTGTAATGACCTGCTGCACCTGTTTGTGACTCACAGGTGTACAAGCTGGGCCCAATAGACCTGACTTGGAAAATGTTTTGAATGGGGAAAAAACAACGTCTCATTGGATAAGGTGAGGAAGTACCACCTCCAATTCCATAGGTTTTGCCTGTGTTATGCTGTGTCTGTTGTATATGAACCAGCATTAAGTTATTGTAACAGACTTTCCAGTAGAGAGAAGAGCTCCATCAGTTAAGGTCTAAAATTGTTATTTTTTTCTCTTAAAAATCTGTATTGTTGCCGAAGAAAGAGTATTCATTTCACGTCTGAGGTTTTCCACATTGTTGTCAGTACATGTTCTGGAATTCTGAGATATTTCATAGCTGAAAAAATGTCTGCATGGTATAATTTATGCATGATTGATATGAATATCTTATAGGAATTGTATTGTAAATATTTATTGATTAAACACTTTAAACGGCTGTTTAAATGTCAATTCTCAGCTTCCATTACACATCAGAACTACACCAAGTGAAGAGCTGAATACTTCATCCTCAGAAGTGAAATGAAACTCTTCCCTGCCTGGATATCCATTTGCTGCAGGTTTGTCCCAAGACCAATCAATCAGCACTGCTTGCTATGCAATCAACTTTATCCTGGGTCTCCCCACCAATATCTACGTCCTGTGGCTGATAGTGACCAGAGCTGGAGGGACGATGGCTTCAGAATTCTACGTTCTCAACCTGGCCGTGTCTGATATCCTCTTCTGCCTGTCTTCCATCTTGTATTTTGTCTGGCTAAAGCACCCCACAACAGTTATCACGTACATCATGGTATTTTCTTACGGTTTTCCAATGCTGTATCTGTGTGGAGCGCTACCTGGCAGTGGTCCACCCTGTAGTCTTCCGGAAGTACAAACCTCTGAGATACAGGGTGGTGTGTTGTGGTGTTGTCTGGCTGATGGTGCTTGGGTCCTGTCTGTTCTTTATGTTTGGGAGTAAAATAACTTTTAAAATGTATGTTTACTGGGTTGAGTTTGATGTTGATTTTGTTGAAGCTATTCTGCTGTCCCGGGCCAGGGGGAAGGGAGAGGGAGGGGACAAATAACATGAAGATAAAGGCCTTCAAGATCATTTTGATTATCATGTTGTCTATGGTGATGAATTATCTTCCATATGAGGTAACTCTACCATAAAAAGGTTATTTGGACGTTGGAGTGTTTTCGTTAGACTTAAACATTGGTTTCACCATGAGTGTGGTTACTGGGTTGGTGCAGCCCCTCCTCTACCTCTACAGGGCTGAGAAACTGTCCTGTATCAGAGGTCTCTAAGAGATAATAGAGGCCAGATAATAGGCTTTCTGTAGTCCAGTAGTCCTACCACCTGAATTCAATGGTGAGTTCTTTAATTGATGTGTATATACCTGTTGAAATGCATAATGTATTTGTTGTTTATTGATCTGTTCATGCAGGGAAAATCTGCAAAAGATATTGTGGGCTCAGAATGACTTCCTGCTTAAATTAAGGTTAACTAAAATAGTTACAAAATACAGTTGTTTCGAAACACCTACTCATTCAAGGGTTTTTCTTTCTTTTTTACTATTTTTTACATTATCGAATATTAGTGAAGACATCACAACTCTGAAATAACACATTTGGAATCATGTAGTAACCAAAAAAGTGTTAAACAAATCTAAATATATTTGGGTTTTTAGATACCTCAAAGTAGTTCCCCTTTGCCTTGATGACAGCTTTGCACACTCTTGGAATTCTCTCATCCAGATTCATGAGGTAGTCACCTTAATCATTGTGATCTGTCGGTTTGTGCACAGGGCTGGGACACTGCCCTGTATCAGGGGTCTCTGAGGAAGAGGTGACTGAGTCGTTCCATGAATAGATTGCCTTTTGGGAAGTGTAATTTTTTGGAAATAAATATTTAACCTCATTTTAATATTCTGTCATAATGATCACATGTTCAAGTAAAAAAAAAACGTTTTCCAATTTCAGAGGTTAAATTAAGAGAAAGGACTATAAAAGTCTACAATTAAAGTAACAGGGTTGACCATTTCATCTTAAATCAGCCATAACTTCCCTTGTGACAGGGGTAAATGAAGCTTGTCGTGAGCAGCAGGGAGGGGCAAATTCATGCATGCTTAACAAAACATTTGAACTTATTTGCGTAGAATATGACACCGCTCATCTGTACTGTGCTCAACGTCTAAAATGGCACCCTATACACTATATAGTATAGAACACTAATTTTGTTCAGGGCCCATAGGCCTCTGGTCAGAGATAGGGCACTTTATAAGGAATAGGGTGCCATTTTGGATGCACAGTGATTTGCATCACCAGGTTGAGATGACAAGACACTCAGTTGCGGCAAGGCAGGGCAGGGTAGAGATTTTGATATTTAGTATCAGGTCATCAGGTTCAGCATCTGTGAGAGACACAATACACCACACTTCAGAGGACAGAGACAGTGCATCAACAGGCTACAGGTGAGTTAAATAGTTTTTTCATTTTAATTGAAATCTTAATTGATATAGATTGATGTAGCTTTTGAACAAAACACAGGATGTCGAAAACAATATATTTTAATCTGAATATTGGCATTTAAAATAAATATATGGACACATTCTGAAATTTCATGTTTACAAAGTGATCATTTGTAGTGCATATTTTATCTACCAATAATTGTAACAAATTATCTTAATTTAGCTTCCCCAGGTTTCTTTGAGTGCTTCATTGTGATTCTAACTAGGCTGCATACCTAGTTGATGGAACTCAGTGCTTTACATGTATTTTTCAACCAGGGTAAACAAAGGCTTCAGCAGAGTAATACCTAAGATCCTATTGCCTTGTGCATATATAAGATGAGTTAAGTCTGCAATTATAGCGAGATAAATACTTTGCATGATCATGTTGCTTGTATAACATTCCTCCTCTCCACCTCCCTTCTCTTCTCCTTCTCCCCCTCCATCTCTCTCCACCTCCCTTCTCTTCTCCTTCTCCCCCTCCATCTCTCCTTCTCCCCCTCCGTCTCTCTCCACCTCCCTTCTCTTCTCCTTCTCCCCCTCCATCTCTCTTTATCTCCATCCATCTCTCTCCACCTCCCTTCTCTTCTCCTTCTCCCCTACATCTCTCTTTATCTCCCTCCCTTTGTCCCTTTATCTCTCTCTACCTCTTTTAGTTTAGTTTATTAATTAGACCATTTTGACCATTTAAAAAAAGCACAAATAAACTTAAAAGCCGTACACGCACATGAATAAAATCATCGAGGATATCACACAATAAAGTCTAGAACTTATTTCCATTGTGGTCCTCAACTGCTTCATATGCAGTCAATATCATCCTGGGTCTCCCAACTAATGTCTACATCCTGTGGCTGATTTTGACCTGAGCGGGAGGGACGATGGCCTCAGAGTTCTTTGCTCTCAACCTGACCGTGTCTGAGACCCTCTTCTGTCTCTTTAATGCCGTCCACATAGCTGAACTCCAGTCAGACAAGTATGTCCAGTCTGATGTTGTCCACAAAGCTGCTGCATTTTCTTTTGGGTTAATTTTCTCTGGTCGTCCCCTGTTCCAGTGCTGTATCTGTTTAGAGCGCTACCTGGCGGTGGTCCATCCTGTTGTCTTCCTGAAGTACAAACACCTGAGATACAGGGTGGGGTGTTGAAGTGTTGTCTGGCTGATGGTTCTTTGTTCCTGCTGTCTCTCTTTGTTTACGAATTCTACACCAGTGTCATTTTACTCTGCTCTTGGCCAGTCACTGATCTATTTTTCTCTGATGTCATTCTGCTGCCTCTCAGTTCTCTGGGCTCTGAAACGTCCAGGGCCGGGGATGGGGACAGGGAGGGGACAAACAGCATTAAGATGAAGGCCTTCAAGATCATTTTGATTATCCTGGTGTATGCTACAGTGTCTCAACTCCCACTGGCAGTGATGGCACTGAGTTATAAATACATTCCCTACATGGACTTTTTTACAGGAATGTCCATTAGTTTCTGCATTGTTTAATCACTGGGTTTGTGCAGCCCCTCCTCTACCTCTACAGGGTTGGGAAGCTGCCCTGTATCAGAGGTCTCTAAGACAAAAAGTCAAAATATACAATACATCTTACATTCTATATTACCAATTTTGTTTTCTGAATAATAATGTTGAATCTATTTCCAATCATAGAAAGTGACGGTTTGATTTCCCCCCTGTAGATTTTGTTTTGATAATATTGGGTCTGTTGTTTATGTACCCACATACCGTAGAGTGTAAACCCAGCGCAATAACTTCCTAAATCGTCCACATGTAGCATTGACATGTTGATATATTGGCCGGGTTTCAATTCATCACGCTTGTAGACAATGCAGCTGTTAAAGGCTTGAACGTTTCGCGGAAACGTCATTCAAGGTTAACCCTGCACAAGTCGGCTCAATTCTAATTTACCTTTAAACATCATTCTTGATGTAGCATGGGTTTGCATTCAATCCTGGCCTTAATGTACTTGTTTGTAAATAGACCTGGTGTGATTCTGTTTCAACTTGTGTGTGGTATTTTATTGGCAGAGAGAAAGACAATTCCCCTGTCTCATACAGAAACAGACTGGCACCGAACATTTATGTGTTTTCTCTTGAAATGATGGTTGTTCATTGTTGTCATAGAAAAGTTACAATGTAGATATTCTTGTCATGTGATTTAATACACACTCATTAAGGAGTTCCCCATCTGTCTGTCTTCTTTACAGAGGAAGAATGAAGTACGTCTGTATATGTATATATTTTATAAATAACAACAATAATTATAATAACTAATAAAATAATCTTATTTCAATACATTTACCCTTAAAATCAATGGGCAGTTCCAGCTACAATGGCTTTATAAAATGGAAAACGTCTGCATTGATCACCATATTGTGTAACTAGGCCATAACCATCCACAACACATTCTACACAGCACAGCGTATTCTCTTCAACCATTCTAAACATCACTTGTCATAACCAGAGGAATAATGTGCATGTCAGGTGTCGTCCATCTAGTGAGGTCATGGGCAGCATCATTTTACAGATGGGAGCAAGAGATGTTTTGGTGGGGGTGGCTGACGGTGTGCTTCCGGGTGAGGGATGGAGGGCGGAAGCTAGAGATGGAGCGAGGGAGCCCTGGTCAAAAGTAGTGCACTAAATTGGAAGTAGGGTGCCATTTGTGATGGAACCAATGAATGACTGATTTATTCCTGTCTTTTAACTCTTTCTCCCTCTTTTCCCAGTTCTTTGTTTTTGGTCCAGACCCCCCCCCCCCCCCCCTCTCTCACACACACTCTCTACCTCTGTCTCTCACACACAACTCTCTATCTCTGTCTCTCCATTGTAGATATGTTTCATTTGGTTAGAGAGCTCCTTTCCCTGATAGACAATAATTAACTCAATAGAGAGAGAAAATTAAAATAGAAAGTAAAATAGAAATGCAACATGTAAAGTGTTCCCATTGTCTTATGAGCTGAAAAAAAAATATCCCATAAATGTTTCCATATGCACAAAAAAGCTTATTTCTCTCAAATGTTGTGCACAAAATGTGTTTGTGTTAGTGAGCATTTCTCAATTTTCAGATAACATCCATCCCCCTGATAGGTGTGGCATATCAATAAGTAGATTAAACATTATAATTATTACACAAGTGCACCTTGTGCTGGGGACAATAAAAGGCCACTCAAAAATGTGCAGTTTTGTCACAGAACACAATGCCACAGATGTCTCAAGTTTTGAAGGACTGTGCAATTGGTATGCTGACTGCAGGTATGTCAACTGAGCTGTTGCCAGAGAATTGAATGTTAATTTCTCTACCATACGCCATACAACGTTGTTTTTATAGAATTGGGCAGTACGTCCAACCAGCCTTACAACTGCAGACCAGGTGTATGGCGTTGTGTGGGCGAGCGGTTTGCTGATGTCAACTTTGTGAACAGAGCGCTCCATGGTGGCACAATTGCATTTTATCGATGGCACCATAGATTTTTAAGACAATTTAAGTCAAAACTGTAGCTAGGAACATTCAATGTCATCTTGGTATGCAACTCCAGTGTAGATTTGGCCTTGTGTTTTATGTTATTGTCCTCCTGAAAGATAAAATCTGTCTCCCATGTCTGTTAGAAAATTGACTGAATGAGGTTTTCCTCTGAGATTTTGCCAATGCTTCTAGCTGTATTACATTTATTTTCATCCTAAAAAACTCTCTAGTCCTTGATGGCAAAAAAAAACGAAATTTTAGTCTCATCAGCATATGGAATAAGGTACTGATCAGCAGAGTACCTTATTCCATATGTTTGGGGAGTCTGCCATATGCCTTTTGGAGAACACCAAATGTTTTGCTTATTTTTTCTGGTCACTCTTCCGTAAAGCCCAGCTCTGTGGAGTGTACAGCTTGAAGAGGTCCTGTGGACAGATACTCCAATCTCCACTGTGGTCTCTTTTGCCTCTCTGATTAATGCCCTCATTGCCAGGTCCGTGAGTTTTGGTGGGCGGGTCCTCTCTTGGCAGGTTTGTTGTGGTGCCTTTATTGAAGACGTATCTTCAGTAGGTGCTATGATTGAGTGCAGTGTGGCCCAGGGGTGTGAAGGTCAATGAAAAGGCACGGGAGTGACGAACTGCCCTTGCTGTCTCTGTCTGGCCGGTTCCACTATCTCCACTGGGATTCTCTCCCTCTAACCCTATTACAGGGGCTGAGTCACTAGCTTACTGGTGATCTTCCATGCCGCCCCTTGGAGGGGTAAGTCACTTGAGTGGGTTGAGTCACTGACGTGATCTCCCTGTCAAGGTTGGCGCCCCCCTTGGGTGTCGTGCTGTGGGGGGAGATCTTTGTGACCTATACTCGGCCTTGTCTCAGGGTAGTAAGTTAGTGATTGAAGATTTCCATCTAGTGGGGGCTGTGCTTTGGCAAAGTGGGTGGGGTTATATCCTACCTGGTTGGCCCTGCCCGGGGGTATCGTCAGATGGGGTCACAGTGTTTCCCGACCCCTCCTGTCTCAAGCTCCAGTATTTATGCTGCAATAGTTTATGCGTCGGAGGCCAGGGTCAATCTGTTATATCTGGAGTATTTCTGCGTTCTTTTCCGGTGTCCTGTGTGAATTTAACTATGCTCCCTCTAATTTTCTCTCTCTCTCATTGAAGGACCTGAGCCCTAGGACCATGCCTCAGGACTACCTAGCCTGATGAATACTTGCTGTCCCCAGTCCAACTGGTCATGCTACTGGTCCAGTTTCAACTGTTCAGCCTGCGGCTATGGAAACCTGACCTGTTCCCCGGACGTGCTACCTTGTCCTGGTCCTCCTGTTTTCAACTCTTTCTCTCTATAGCACCTGCTGTCTCTAACTCTGAATGATCGGCTATGAAAAGCCAACTGACATTTACTCCTAAGGTGCTGACATGTTGCACCCTCTACAACCACTGTGATTATTATTATTTGACTCTGCTGGTCATCTATGAACGTTTGAACATCTTAGCCATGTACTGTTATAATCTCTACCCATCGCATCCAGAAGAGGACTGACCATCCCTCAGAACCTGTCTCCTCTCTAGGTTTCTTCCTAGGTTTCTTAATTGATTGATGGATACCATTTAATGTCTCTGCATCCAGTATGAAGGAAGTTAGAGGAAGTTTTGTGAAACAATGCTAACTAGCGTTAGTGCAATGACTGGAGGTCTAACGGAATGGCTAACGCTCAAACAACATGTCACTTCCTTCCTACTGGAAGCAGAGACATAAATAATGGTATTTATGAGTTCATATGACTCTGGGGTTAAATAAAGAGCTTAATGGCCAGAATATTGCACTGTCCCAAACAGGTTAAGCTCCCAAGATCCACATCAACAGGACATGTACCCATGTGTACTGTACATAGCTTATTAACAGTATATGGAATGAAGAGATAACTAAATTATAGGTAGTTAATATACTGTATATGACTGGCAAATTTTGTGTGGTTCCCGAATGAGGGTTACACTAATCCTACATTGCCTAAACTTAACCCTTAAGCTAACCTTAAACTCAAACCTAACCACAACCTTTGCTCTAAGTTTAACCCCTTACATTTCACCAATCCCCCTAATCTTAACCTTAACCTTTACTCTAAACCGTAAACACAAACCTAACCTTAGCCCGAAACCCAAACCTAACCTTAGCCCTAAAGCTAATCCATTATGCTACACCCATCCCACTACGCCTAACCTTAACCACTAACATTAGCCCTAAATTTAAATAATTTAAATCCATATGCTTAATCCTTAATTTTGGATCTGCCTGATTGAATATACACTTCCTAAACTATATATATCATGGTTAGGAAGTCTCCTGTCCCTAGATGCAGTCACTTACAAAACCTCCTCAATCAATCATAGACTGTGTATGGTCATTAGGTCCTGACAAACACAATCTTTTGCATAGGTGTAATGACCTGCTGCACCTGTTTGTGACTCACAGGTGTACAAGCTGGGCCCAATAGACCTGACTTGGAAAATGTTTTGAATGGGGAAAAAACAACGTCTCATTGGATAAGGTGAGGAAGTACCACCTCCAATTCCATAGGTTTTGCCTGTGTTATGCTGTGTCTGTTGTATATGAACCAGCATTAAGTTATTGTAACAGACTTTCCAGTAGAGAGAAGAGCTCCATCAGTTAAGGTCTAAAATTGTTATTTTTTTCTCTTAAAAAATCTGTATTGTTGCCGAAGAAAGAGTATTCATTTCACGTCTGAGGTTTTCCACATTGTTGTCAGTACATGTTCTGGAATTCTGAGATATTTCATAGCTGAAAAAATGTCTGCATGGTATAATTTATGCACGATTGATATGAATATCTTATAGGAATTGTATTGTAAATATTTATTGATTAAACACTTTAAAACGGCTGTTTAAATGTCAATTCTCAGCTTCCATTACACATCAGAACTACACCAAGTGAAGAGCTGAATACTTCATCCTCAGAAGTGAAATGAACTCTTCCCTGCCTGGATATCCATTTGCTGCAGGTTTGTCCCAAGACCAATCAATCAGCACTGCTTGCTATGCATCAACTTTATCCTGGGTCTCCCCACCAATATCTACGTCCTGTGGCTGATAGTGACCAGAGCTGGAGGGACGATGGCTTCAGAATTCTACGTTCTCAACCTGGCCGTGTCTGAGATCCTCTTCTGCCTGTCTTCCATCTTGTATTTTGTCTGGCTAAAGCACCCCACAACAGTTATCACGTACATCATGGTATTTTCTTACGGTTTTCCAATGCTGTATCTGTGTGGAGCGCTACCTGGCAGTGGTCCACCCTGTAGTCTTCCGGAAGTACAACCTCTGAGATACAGGGTGGTGTGTTGTGGTGTTGTCTGGCTGATGGTGCTTGGGTCCTGTCTGTTCTTTATGTTTGGGAGTAAAATAACTTTTAAAATGTATGTTTACTGGGTTGAGTTTGATGTTGATTTTGTTGAAGCTATTCTGCTGTCTCTCAGTTCTCAGGCGTCTGAAACGTCCCGGGCCGGGGGGAAGGGGAGAGGGAGGGGACAAACAACATGAAGATAAAGGCCTTCAAGATCATTATGATTATCATGTTGTCTATGGTGATGAATTATCTTCCATATGAGGTAACTCTACCATAAAAAAGGTTATTTGGACGTTGGAGTGTTTTCGTTAGACTTAAACATTGGTTTCACCATGAGTGTGGTTACTGGGTTGGTGCAGCCCCTCCTCTACCTCTACAGGGCTGAGAAACTGTCCTGTATCAGAGGTCTCTAAGAGATAATAGAGGCCAGATAATAGGCTTTCTGTAGTCCAGTAGTCCTACCACCTGAATTCAATGGTGAGTTCTTTAATTGATGTGTATATACCTGTTGAAATGCATAATGTATTTGTTGTTTATTGATCTGTTCATGCAGGGAAAATCTGCAAAAGATATTGTGGGCTCAGAATGACTTCCGTGCTTAAATTAAGGTTAAATAAAATAGTTACAAAATACAGTTGTTTCGAAACACCTACTCATTCAAGGGTTTTTCTTTCTTTTTTACTATTTTTTACATTATCGAATATTAGTGAAGACATCACAACTCTGAAATAACACATTTGGAATCATGTAGTAACCAAAAAAGTGTTAAACAAATCTAAATATATTTGGGTTTTTAGATACCTCAAAGTAGCCCCCCTTTGCCTTGATGACAGCTTTGCACACTCTTGGAAATCTCTCATCCAGATTCATGAGGTAGTCCTTTAATGAATCATTGTGATCTGTCGGTTTGTGCACAGGGCTGGACACTGCCCTGTATCAGGGGTCTCTGAGGAAGAGGTGACTGAGTCGTTCCATGAATAGATTGCCTTTTGGGAAGTGTCATTTTTTGGAAATAAATATTTAACCTCATTTTAATATTCTGTCATAATGATCACATGTTCAAGTAAAAAAAAAAAAACGTTTTCCAATTTCAGAGGTTAAATTAAGAGAAAGGACTATAAAAGTGTACAATTAAAGTAACAGGGTTGACCATTTCATCTTAAATCAGCCATAACTTCCCTTGTGACAGGGGTAAATGAAGCTTGTCGTGAGCAGCAGGGAGGGGCAAATTCATGCATGCTTAACAAAACATTTGAACTTATTTGCGTAGAATATGACACCGCTCATCTGTACTGTGCTCAACGTCTAAAATGGCACCCTATACACTATATAGTATAGAACACTAATTTTGTTCAGGGCCCATAGGCCTCTGGTCAGAGATAGGGCACTTTATAAGGAATAGGGTGCCATTTTGGATGCACAGTGATTTGCATCACCAGGTTGAGATGACAGGACACTCATTTGCGGCAAGGCAGGGCAGGGTAGAGATTTTGATATTTAGTATCAGGTCATCAGGTTCAGCCTCTGTGAGAGACACAATACACCACACTTCAGAGGACAGAGACAGTGCATCAACAGGCTACAGGTGAGTTAAATGTTTTTTCATTTTCATTGAAATCTCAATTGATATAGATTGATGTAGCTTTTGAACAAAAACACAGGATGTCGAAAACAATATATTTTAATCTGAATATTGGCATTTAAAAAAAAAAATATGGACACATTCTGAAATTTCATGTTTACAAAGTGATCATTTGTAGTGCATAATTTATCTACCAATAATTGTAACAAATTATCTTAATTTAGCTTCCCCAGGTTTCTTTGAGTGCTTCATTGTGATTCTAACTAGGCTGCATACCTAGTTGATGGAACTCAGCGCTTTACATGTATTTTTCAACCAGGGTAAACAAAGGCTTCAGCAGAGTAATACCTAAGATCCTATTGCCTTGTGCATATATAAGATGAGTGAAGTCTGCAATTATAGCGAGATAAATACTTTGCATGATCATGTTGCTTGTATAACATTCCTCCTCTCCACCTCCCTTCTCTTCTCCTTCTCCCCTCCATCTCTCTTTATCTCCCTCCATCTCTCTCCACCTCCCTTCTCTTCTCCTTCTCCCCCTCCATCTCTCCTTCTCCCCCTCCATCTCTCTCCACCTCCCTTCTCTTCTCCTTCTCCCCCTCCATCTCTCTTTATCTCCCTCCATCTCTCTCCACCTCCCTTCTCTTCTCCTTCTCCCCCTCCATCTCTCCTTCTCCCCCTCCATCTCTCTCCACCTCCCTTCTCTTCTCCTTCTCCCCCTACATCTCTCTTTATCTCCATCCATCTCTCTCCACCTCCCTTCTCTTCTCCTTCTCCCCCTACATCTCTCTTTATCTCCCTCCCTTTGTCCCTTTATCTCTCTCTACCTCTTTTAGTTTAGTTTATTAATTAGACCATTTTGACCATTTAAAAAAAGCACAAATAAACTTAAAAAGCCGTACACGCACATGAATAAAATCATCGAGGATATCACACAATAAAGTCTAGAACTTATTTCCATTGTGGTCCTGCTTCATATCATCCTGGGTCTCCCAACCAATGTCTACATCCTGTGGCTGATATTGACCTGAGCGGGAGGGACGATGGCCTCAGAGTTCTTTGCTCTCAACCTGACCGTGTCTGAGACCCTCTTCTGTTTCTTTAATGCCGTCCACATAGCTGAACTCCAGTCAGACAAGTATGTCCAGTCTGATCTTGTCCACAAAGCTGCTGCATTTTCTTTTGGGTTCCTTTTCTCTGGTCGTCCCCTGTTCCAGTGCTGTATCTGTTTAGAGCGCTACCTGGCGGTGGTCCATCCTGTTGTCTTCCTGAAGTACAAACACCTGAGATACAGGGTGGGGTGTTGAAGTGTTGTCTGGCTGATGGTTCTTTGTTCCTGCTGTCTCTCTTTGTTTACGAATTCTACACCAGTGTCATTTTACTCTGCTCTTGGCCAGTCACTGATCTATTTTTCTCTGATGTCATTCTGCTGCCTCTCAGTTCTCTGGGCTCTGAAACATCCAGGGCCGGGGGATGGGGACAGGGAGGGGACAAACAGCATTAAGATGAAGGCCTTCAAGATCATTTTGATTATCCTGGTGTATGCTACAGTGTCTCAACTCCCACTGGCAGTGATGGCACTGAGTTATAAATACATTCCCTACATGGACTTTTTTACAGGAATGTCCATTAGTTTCTGCATTGTTTAATCACTGGGTTTGTGCAGCCCCATCTATACCTCTACAGGGTTGGGAAGCTGCCCTGTATCAGAGGTCTCTAAGACAAAAAGTCAAAATATACAATACATCTTACATTCTATATTACCAATTTTGTTTTCCAAATTATAATGTTGAATCTATTTCCAATGTAATCATAGAAAGTGACGGTTTGATTTCCCCCCTGTAGATTTTGTTTTGATAATATTGGGTCTGTTGTTTATGTACCCACATACCGTAGAGTGTAAACCCAGCGCAATAACTTCCTAAATCGTCCACACGTAGCATTGACATGTTGATATATTGGCCGGGTTTCAATTCATCACGCTTGTAGACAATGCAGCTGTTAAAGGCAATGGTACCTGTTTCGCGGAAACGTCATTCAAGGTTAACCCTGCACAAGTCGTCTCAATTCTAATTTACCTTTAAACATCATTCTTGATGTAGCATGGGTTTGCATTCAATCCTGGCCTTAATGTACTTGTTTGTAAATAGACCTGGTGTGATTCTGTTTCAACTTGTGTGTGGTATTTTATTGGCAGAGAGAAAGACAATTCCCCTGTCTCATACAGAAACAGACTGGCACCGAACATTTATGTGTTTTCTCTTGAAATGATGGTTGTTCATTGTTGTCATAGAAAAGTTACAATGTAGATATTCTTGTCATGTGATTTAATACACACTCATTAAGGAGTTCCCCATCTGTCTGTCTTCTTTACAGAGGAAGAATGAAGTACGTCTGTATATGTATATATTTTATAAATAACAACAATAATTATAATAACTAATAAAATAATCTTATTTCAATACATTTACCCTTAAAATCAATGGGCAGTTCCAGCTACAATGGCTTTATAAAATGGAAAACGTCTGCATTGATCACCATATTGTGTAACTAGGCCATAACCATCCACAACACATTCTACACAGCACAGCGTATTCTCTTCAACCATTCTAAACATCACTTGTCATAACCAGAGGAATAATGTGCATGTCAGGTGTCGTCCATCTAGTGAGGTCATGGGCAGCATCATTTTACAGATGGGAGCAAGAGATGTTTTGGTGGGGGTGGCTGACGGTGTGCTTCCGGGTGAGGGATGGAGGGCGGAAGCTAGAGATGGAGCGAGGGAGCCCTGGTCAAAAGTAGTGCACTAAATTGGAAGTAGGGTGCCATTTGTGATGGAACCAATGAATGACTGATTTATTCCTGTCTTTTAACTCTTTCTCCCTCTTTTCCCAGTTCTTTGTTTTTGGTCCAGACCCCCCCCCCCCCCCCCCCTCTCTCACACACACTCTCTACCTCTGTCTCTCACACACACTCTCTATCTCTGTCTCTCCATTGTAGATATGTTTCATTTGGTTAGAGAGCTCCTTTCCCATGATATAGACAATAATTAACTCAATAGAGAGAGAAATTAAAATAGAAAGTAAAAATAGAAATGCAACATGTAAAGTGTTCCCATGTCTTATGAGCTGAAAAAAAATATCCCATAAATGTTCCATATGCACAAAAAGCTTATTTCTCTCAAATGTTGTGCACAAATGTGTTTGTGTTAGTGAGCATTTCTCAATTTCAAGATAATCCATCCCCCTGATAGGTGTGGCATATCAATAAGTAGATTAAACATTATAATTATTACACAAGTGCACCTTGTGCTGGGGACAATAAAAGGCCACTCAAAAAATGTGCAGTTTTGTCACAGAACACAATGCCACAGATGTCTCAAGTTTTGAAGGACTGTGCAATTGGTATGCTGACTGCAGGTATGTCAACTGAGCTGTTGCCAGAGAATTGAATGTTAATTTCTCTACCATACGCCATACAACGTTGTTTTTATAGAATTGGGCAGTACGTCCAACCAGCCTTACAACTGCAGACCAGGTGCATGGCGTTGTGTGGGCGAGCGGTTTGCTGATGTCAACTTTGTGAACAGAGCGCTCCATGGTGGCACAATTGCATTTTATCGATGGCACCATAGATTTTTAAGACAATTTAAGTCAAAACTGTAGCTAGGAACATTCAATGTCATCTTGGTATGCAACTCCAGTGTAGATTTGGCCTTGTGTTTTATGTTATTGTCCTCCTGAAAGATAAAATCTGTCTCCCAGTGTCTGTTAGAAAATTGACTGAATGAGGTTTTCCTCTGAGATTTTGCCAATGCTTCTAGCTGTATTACATTTATTTTCATCCTAAAAAAACTCTCTAGTCCTTGATGGCAAAAAAAAACGAAATTTTAGTCTCATCAGCATATGGAATAAGGTACTGATCAGCAGAGTACCTTATTCCATATGTTTGGGGAGTCTGCCATATGCCTTTTGGAGAACACCAAATGTGTTTGCTTATTTTTTTCTGGTCACTCTTCCGTAAAGCCCAGCTCTGTGGAGTGTACAGCTTGAAGAGGTCCTGTGGACAGATACTCCAATCTCCACTGTGGTCTCTTTTGCCTCTCTGATTAATGCCCTCATTGCCAGGTCCGTGAGTTTTGGTGGGCGGTCCTCTCTTGGCAGGTTTGTTGTGGTGCCTTTATTGAAGACGTATCTTCAGTAGGTGCTATGATTGAGTGCAGTGTGGCCCAGGGGTGTGAAGGTCAATGAAAAGGCACGGGAGTGACGAACTGCCCTTGCTGTCTCTGTCTGGCCGGTTCCACTATCTCCACTGGGATTCTCTCCCTCTAACCCTATTACAGGGGCTGAGTCACTAGCTTACTGGTGATCTTCCATGCCGCCCCTTGGAGGGGTAAGTCACTTGAGTGGGTTGAGTCACTGACGTGATCTCCCTGTCAAGGTTGGCGCCCCCCTTGGGTGTCGTGCTGTGGGGGAGATCTTTGTGACCTATACTCGGCCTTGTCTCAGGGTAGTAAGTTAGTGGATTGAAGATTTCCATCTAGTGGGGGCTGTGCTTTGGCAAAGTGGGTGGGGTTATATCCTACCTGGTTGGCCCTGCCCGGGGGTATCGTCAGATGGGGTCACAGTGTTTCCCGACCCCTCCTGTCTCAAGCTCCAGTATTTATGCTGCAATAGTTTATGCGTCGGAGGCCAGGGTCAATCTGTTATATCTGGAGTATTTCTGCGTTCTTTTCCGGTGTCCTGTGTGAATTTAACTATGCTCCCTCTAATTTTCTCTCTCTCTCATTGAAGGACCTGAGCCCTAGGACCATGCCTCAGGACTACCTAGCCTGATGAATACTTGCTGTCCCCAGTCCAACTGGTCATGCTACTGATCCAGTTTCAACTGTTCAGCCTGCGGCTATGGAAACCTGACCTGTTCCCCGGACGTGCTACCTTGTCCTGGTCCTCCTGTTTTCAACTCTTTCTCTCTATAGCACCTGCTGTCTCTAACTCTGAATGATCGGCTATGAAAAGCCAACTGACATTTACTCCTAAGGTGCTGACATGTTGCACCCTCTACAACCACTGTGATTATTATTATTTGACTCTGCTGGTCATCTATGAACGTTTGAACATCTTAGCCATGTACTGTTATAATCTCTACCCATCGCATCCAGAAGAGGACTGACCACCCCTCAGAACCTGTCTCCTCTCTAGGTTTCTTCCTAGGTTTCTTAATTGATTGATGGATACCATTTTAATGTCTCTGCATCCAGTATGAAGGAAGTTAGAGGAAGTTTTGTGAAACAATGCTAACTAGCGTTAGTGCAATGACTGGAGGTCTAACGGAATGGCTAACGCTCAAACAACATGTCACTTCCTTCCTACTGGAAGCAGAGACAGAAATAATGGTATTCATGAGTTCATATGACTCTGGGGTTAAATAAAGAGCTTAATGGCCAGAATATTGCACTGTCCCAAACAGGTTAAGCTCCCAAGATCCACATCAACAGGACATGTACCCATGTGTACTGTACATAGCTTATTAACAGTATATGGAATGAAGAGATAACTAAATTATAGGTAGTTAATATACTGTATATGACTGGCAAATTTTGTGTGGTTCCCGAATGAGGGTTACACTAATCCTACATTGCCTAAACTTAACCCTTAAGCTAACCTTAAACTCAAACCTAACCACAACCTTTGCTCTAAGTTTAACCCCTTACATTTCACCAATCCCCCTAATCTTAACCTTAACCTTTACTCTAACCGTAAACACAAACCTAACCTTAGCCCGAAACCCAAACCTAACCTTAGCCCTAAAGCTAATCCATTATGCTACACCCATCCCACTACGCCTAACCTTAACCACTAACATTAGCCCTAAATTTAAATAATTTAAATCCATATGCTTAATCCTTAATTTTGGATCTGCCTGATTGAATATACACTTCCTAAACTATATATATCATGGTTAGGAAGTCTCCTGTCCCTAGATGCAGTCACTTACAAAACCTCCTCAATCAATCATAGACTGTGTATGGTCATTAGGTCCTGACAAACACAATCTTTTGCATAGGTGTAATGACCTGCTGCACCTGTTTGTGACTCACAGGTGTACAAGCTGGGCCCAATAGACCTGACTTGGAAAATGTTTTGAATGGGGAAAAAACAACGTCTCATTGGATAAGGTGAGGAAGTACCACCTCCAATTCCATAGGTTTTGCCTGTGTTATGCTGTGTCTGTTGTATATGAACCAGCATTAAGTTATTGTAACAGACTTTCCAGTAGAGAGAAGAGCTCCATCAGTTAAGGTCTAAAATTGTTATTTTTTTCTCTTAAAAATCTGTATTGTTGCCGAAGAAAGAGTATTCATTTCACGTCTGAGGTTTTCCACATTGTTGTCAGTACATGTTCTGGAATTCTGAGATATTTCATAGCTGAAAAAATGTCTGCATGGTATAATTTATGCACGATTGATATGAATATCTTATAGGAATTGTATTGTAAATATTTATTGATTAAACACTTTAAACGGCTGTTTAAATGTCAATTCTCAGCTTCCATTACACATCAGAACTACACCAAGTGAAGAGCTGAATACTTCATCCTCAGAAGTGAAATGAAACTCTTCCCTGCCTGGATATCCATTTGCTGCAGGTTTGTCCCAAGACCAATCAATCAGCACTGCTTGCTATGCAATCAACTTTATCCTGGGTCTCCCCACCAATATCTACGTCCTGTGGCTGATAGTGACCAGAGCTGGAGGGACGATGGCTTCAGAATTCTACGTTCTCAACCTGGCCGTGTCTGAGATCCTCTTCTGCCTGTCTTCCATCTTGTATTTTGTCTGGCTAAAGCACCCCACAACAGTTATCACGTACATCATGGTATTTTCTTACGGTTTTCCAATGCTGTATCTGTGTGGAGCGCTACCTGGCAGTGGTCCACCCTGTAGTCTTCCGGAAGTACAAACCTCTGAGATACAGGGTGGTGTGTTGTGGTGTTGTCTGGCTGATGGTGCTTGGGTCCTGTCTGTTCTTTATGTTTGGGAGTAAAATAACTTTTAAAATGTATGTTTACTGGGTTGAGTTTGATGTTGATTTTGTTGAAGCTATTCTGCTGTCTCTCAGTTCTCAGGCGTCTGAAACGTCCCGGGCCGGGGGGAAGGGGAGAGGGAGGGGACAAACAACATGAAGATAAAGGCCTTCAAGATCATTATGATTATCATGTTGTCTATGGTGATGAATTATCTTCCATATGAGGTAACTCTACCATAAAAAGGTTATTTGGACGTTGGAGTGTTTTCGTTAGACTTAAACATTGGTTTCACCATGAGTGTGGTTACTGGATTGGTGCAGCCCCTCCTCTACCTCTACAGGGCTGAGAAACTGTCCTGTATCAGAGGTCTCTAAGAGATAATATAGGCCAGATAATAGGCTGTAGTCCAGTAGTCCTACCACCTGAATTCAATGGTGAGTTCTTTAATTGATGTGTATATACCTGTTGAAATGCATAATGTATTTGTTGTTTATTGATCTGTTCATGCAGGGAAAATCTGCAAAAGATATTGTGGGCTCAGAATGACTTCCGTGCTTAAATTAAGGTTAAATAAAATAGTTACAAAATACAGTTGTTTCGAAACACCTACTCATTCAAGGGTTTTTCTTTCTTTTTTACTATTTTTTACATTATCGAATATTAGTGAAGACATCACAACTCTGAAATAACACATTTGGAATCATGTAGTAACCAAAAAAGTGTTAAACAAATCTAAATATATTTGGGATTTTAGATACCTCAAAGTAGCCCCCCTTTGCCTTGATGACAGCTTTGCACACTCTTGGAAATCTCTCATCCAGATTCATGAGGTAGTCCTTTAATGAATCATTGTGATCTGTCGGTTTGTGCACAGGGCTGGGACACTGCCCTGTATCAGGGGTCTCTGAGGAAGAGGTGACTGAGTCGTTCCATGAATAGATTGCCTTTTGGGAAGTGTCATTTTTTGGAAATAAATATTTAACCTCATTTTAATATTCTGTCATAATGATCACATGTTCAAGTAAAAAAAAAAACGTTTTCCAATTTCAGAGGTTAAATTAAGAGAAAGGACTATAAAAGTGTACAATTAAAGTAACAGGGTTGACCATTTCATCTTAAATCAGCCATAACTTCCCTTGTGACAGGGGTAAATGAAGCTTGTCGTGAGCAGCAGGGAGGGGCAAATTCATGCATGCTTAACAAAACATTTGAACTTATTTGCGTAGAATATGACACCGCTCATCTGTACTGTGCTCAACGTCTAAAATGGCACCCTATACACTATATAGTATAGAACACTAATTTTGTTCAGGGCCCATAGGCCTCTGGTCAGAGATAGGGCACTTTATAAGGAATAGGGTGCCATTTTGGATGCACAGTGATTTGCATCACCAGGTTGAGATGACAGGACACTCAGTTGCGGCAAGGCAGGGCAGGGTAGAGATTTTGATGTTTAGTATCAGGTCATCAGGTTCAGCCTCTGTGAGAGACACAATACACCACACTTCAGAGGACAGAGACAGTGCATCAACAGGCTACAGGTGAGTTAAATGTTTTTTTCATTTTCATTGAAATCTCAATTGATATAGATTGATGTAGCTTTTGAACAAAAACACAGGATGTCGAAAACAATATATTTTAATCTGAATATTGGCATTTAAAAAAAAATATATGGACACATTCTGAAATTTCATGTTTACAAAGTGATCATTTGTAGTGCATAATTTATCTACCAATAATTGTAACAAATTATCTTAATTTAGCTTCCCCAGGTTTCTTTGAGTGCTTCATTGTGATTCTAACTAGGCTGCATACCTAGTTGATGGAACTCAGCGCTTTACATGTATTTTTCAACCAGGGTAAACAAAGGCTTCAGCAGAGTAATACCTAAGATCCTATTGCCTTGTGCATATATAAGATGAGTGAAGTCTGCAATTATAGCGAGATAAATACTTTGCATGATCATGTTGCTTGTATAACATTCCTCCTCTCCACCTCCCTTCTCTTCTCCTTCTCCCCCTCCATCTCTCTTTATCTCCCTCCATCTCTCTCCACCTCCCTTCTCTTCTCCTTCTCCCCCTCCATCTCTCCTTCTCCCCCTCCATCTCTCTCCACCTCCCTTCTCTTCTCCTTCTCCCCCTCCATCTCTCTTTATCTCCCTCCATCTCTCTCCACCTCCCTTCTCTTCTCCTTCTCCCCCTCCATCTCTCCTTCTCCCCCTCCATCTCTCTCCACCTCCCTTCTCTTCTCCTTCTCCCCCTACATCTCTCTTTATCTCCATCCATCTCTCTCCACCTCCCTTCTCTTCTCCTTCTCCCCCTACATCTCTCTTTATCTCCCTCCCTTTGTCCCTTTATCTCTCTCTACCTCTTTTAGTTTAGTTTATTAATTAGACCATTTTGACCATTTAAAAAAAGCACAAATAAACTTAAAAGCCGTACACGCACATGAATAAAATCATCGAGGATATCACACAATAAAGTCTAGAACTTATTTCCATTGTGGTCCTGCTTCATATCATCCTGGGTCTCCCAACCAATGTCTACATCCTGTGGCTGATATTGACCTGAGCGGGAGGGACGATGGCCTCAGAGTTCTTTGCTCTCAACCTGACCGTGTCTGAGACCCTCTTCTGTTTCTTTAATGCCGTCCACATAGCTGAACTCCAGTCAGACAAGTATGTCCAGTCTGATCTTGTCCACAAAGCTGCTGCATTTTCTTTTGGGTTCATTTTCTCTGGTCGTCCCCTGTTCCAGTGCTGTATCTGTTTAGAGCGCTACCTGGCGGTGGTCCATCCTGTTGGCTTCCTGAAGTACAAACACCTGAGATACAGGGTGGGGTGTTGAAGTGTTGTCTGGCTGATGGTTCTTTGTTCCTGCTGTCTCTCTTTGTTTACGAATTCTACACCAGTGTCATTTTACTCTGCTCTTGGCCAGTCACTGATCTATTTTTCTCTGATGTCATTCTGCTGCCTCTCAGTTCTCTGGGCTCTGAAACATCCAGGGCCGGGGGATGGGGACAGGGAGGGGACAAACAGCATTAAGATGAAGGCCTTCAAGATCATTTTGATTATCCTGGTGTATGCTACAGTGTCTCAACTCCCACTGGCAGTGATGGCACTGAGTTATAAATACATTCCCTACATGGACTTTTTTACAGGAATGTCCATTAGTTTCTGCATTGTTTAATCACTGGGTTTGTGCAGCCCCATCTATACCTCTACAGGGTTGGGAAGCTGCCCTGTATCAGAGGTCTCTAAGACAAAAAGTCAAAATATACAATACATCTTACATTCTATATTACCAATTTTGTTTTCTGAATAATAATGTTGAATCTATTTCCAATGTAATCATAGAAAGTGACGGTTTGATTTCCCCCCTGTAGATTTTGTTTTGATAATATTGGGTCTGTTGTTTATGTACCCACATACCGTAGAGTGTAAACCCAGCGCAATAACTTCCTAAATCGTCCACACGTAGCATTGACATGTTGATACATTGGCCGGGTTTCAATTCATCACGCTTGTAGACAATGCAGCTGTTAAAGGCAATGGTACCTGTTTCGCTGAAACGTCATTCAAGGTTAACCCTGCACAAGTCGGCTCAATTCTAATTTACCTTTAAACATCATTCTTGATGTAGCATGGGTTTGCATTCAATCCTGGCCTTAATGTACTTGTTTGTAAATAGACCTGGTGTGATTCCGTTTCAACTTGTGTGTGATATTTTATTGGCAGAGAGAAAGACAATTCCCCTGTCTCATACATAAACAGACTGGCACCAAACATTTATGTGTTTTCTCTTGAAATGATGGTTGTTCATTGTTGTCATAGAAAAGTGACAATGTAGATATTCTTGTCATGTGATTTAATACACACTCATTAAGGAGTTCCCCATCTGTCTGTCTTCTTTACAGAGGAAGAATGAAGTACGTCTGTATATATATATATTGTATAAATAACAACAATAATTATAATAACTAATAAAATAATCTTATTTCAATACATTTACCCTTAAAATCAATGGGCAGTCCCAGCTACAATGGCTTTATAAAATGGAAAACGTCTGCATTGATCACCATATTGTGTAACTGGGCCATAACCATCCACAACACATTCTACACAGCACGGCGTATTCTCTTCAACCATACTAAACATCACTTAGTGTTGCCATAACCATCCACAACACATTCTACACAGCACGGCGTATTCTCTTCAACCACACTAAACATCACTTAGTGTTGCCATAACCATCCACAACACATTCTACACAGCACGGCGTATTCTCTTCAACCACACTAAACATCACTTAGTGTTGCCATAACCATCCACAACACATTCTACACAGCACGGCGTATTCTCTTCAACCACACCAAACATCACTTAGTGTTGCCATAACCATCCACAACACATTCTACACAGCACGGCGTATTCTCTTCAACCATACTAAACATCACTTAGTGTTGCCATAACCATCCACAACACATTCTACACAGCACGGCGTATTCTCTTCAACCACACCAAACATCACTTAGTGTTGCCATAACCATCCACAACACATTCTACACAGCACGGCGTATTCTCTTCAACCATACTAAACATCACTTAGTGTTGCCATAACCATCCACAACACATTCTACACAGCACGGCGTATTCTCTTCAACCACACTAAACATCACTTAGTGTTGTCATAACCATCCACAACACATTCTACACAGCACGGCGTATTCTCTTCAACCATACTAAACATCACTTAGTGTTGCCATAACCATCCACAACACATTCTACACAGCACGGCGTATTCTCTTCAACCACACTAAACATCACTTAGTGTTGCCATAACCATCCACAACACATTCTACACAGCACGGCGTATTCTCTTCAACCACACCAAACATCACTTAGTGTTGCCATAACCATCCACAACACATTCTACACAGCACGGCGTATTCTCTTCAACCATACTAAACATCACTTAGTGTTGCCATAACCATCCACAACACATTCTACACAGCACGGCGTATTCTCTTCAACCACACCAAACATCACTTAGTGTTGCCATAACCATCCACAACACATTCTACACAGCACGGCGTATTCTCTTCAACCATACTAAACATCACTTAGTGTTGCCATAACCATCCACAACACATTCTACACAGCACGGCGTATTCTCTTCAACCACACTAAACATCACTTAGTGTTGTCATAACCATCCACAACACATTCTACACAGCACGGCGTATTCTCTTCAACCATACTAAACATCACTTAGTGTTGCTATAACCATCCACAACACATTCTACACAGCACGGCGTATTCTCTTCAACCATACTAAACATCACTTAGTGTTGCCATAACCATCCACAACACATTCTACACAGCACGGCGTATTCTCTTCAACCATACTAAACATCACTTAGTGTTGCCATAACCATCCACAACACATTCTACACAGCACGGCGTATTCTCTTCAACCACACTAAACATCACTTGTCATAACCATCCACAACACATTCTACACAGCACGGCGTATTCTCTTCAACCACACTAAACATCACTTGTCATAACCAGAGGAAAAATGTGTATGTCAGGTGTCGTTCATCTAGTGAGGTCATGGGCAGCATCATTTTACAGATGGGAGCAAGAGATGTTTTGGTGGGGGTGGCTGACGGTGTGCTTCCGGGTGAGGGATGGAGGGCGGAAGCTAGAGATGGAGCGAGGGAGCCCTGGTCAAATGTAGTGCACTAAATTGGAAGTAGGGTGCCATTTGTGATGGAACCAATGAATGACTGATTTATTCCTGTCTTTTAACTCTTTCTCCCTCTTTTCCCAGTTCTTTGTTTTTGGTCCAGACCCCCCCCCCCCCCCCCCCCCCCTCTCTCACACACACTCTCTACCTCTGTCTCTCACACACACTCTCTATCTCTGTCTCTCCATTGTAGATATGTTTCATTTGGTTAGAGAGCTCCTTTCCCATGATATAGACAATAATTAACTCAATAGAGAGAGAAATTAAAATAGAAAGTAAAAATAGAAATGCAACATGTAAAGTGTTCCCATGTCTTATGAGCTGAAATAAAATATCCCATAAATGTTCCATATGCACAAAAAGCTTATTTCTCTCAAATGTTGTGCACAAATGTGTTTGTGTTAGTGAGCATTTCTCAATTTTCAAGATAATCCATCCCCCTGATAGGTGTGGCATATCAATAAGTAGATTAAACATTATAATTATTACACAAGTGCACCTTGTGCTGGGGACAATAAAAGGCCACTCAAAAAATGTGCAGTTTTGTCACAGAACACAATGCCACAGATGTCTCAAGTTTTGAAGGACTGTGCAATTGGTATGCTGACTGCAGGTATGTCAACTGAGCTGTTGCCAGAGAATTGAATGTTAATTTCTCTACCATACGCCATGCAACGTTGTTTTTATAGAATTGGGCAGTACGTCCAACCAGCCTTACAACTGCAGACCAGGTGTATGGCGTTGTGTGGGCGAGCGGTTTGCTGATGTCAACTTTGTGAACAGAGCGCTCCATGGTGGCACAATTGCATTTTATCGATGGCACCATAGATTTTTAAGACAATTTAAGTCAAAACTGTAGCTAGGAACATTCAATGTCATCTTGGTATGCAACTCCAGTGTAGATTTGGCCTTGTGTTTTATGTTATTGTCCTCCTGAAAGATAAAATCTGTCTCCCAGTGTCTGTTAGAAAATTGACTGAATGAGGTTTTCCTCTGAGATTTTGCCAATGCTTCTAGCTGTATTACATTTATTTTCATCCTAAAAAACTCTCTAGTCCTTAGCAATGACAAGCATCCCATAATCTGATGCAGCCACTACCATACTTCAAAAAAAATGAAGAGTGGTACTCAGTAATGATTTGTGTTAGATGTGCCCCAAACATAGCAATTATTACATTTCTTTGCCAAATGATTTGCAATAATGCTAAAGTACCTTTTGCAAACAGGATGAATGTTTTGGAATATTTTTAATCTGTACAGGCTTCCTCCTTTTCACTCTATCATTTAGGTTAGTATTGTGGAGTAACTACACTGTTGGTGAGCCAGCCTCAGTTATCTCATATCACAACCAAAGTCTTTAACTTTTTGAAAATCATAAATGACCGCATTGTGAAATCGCTGAGCAGTTTCGTTCCTATCTGGCAACTGAGATAGGAAGGACGCCTATATATTTGTAGTGATTGGGTGTGTTGATAGACCATCCAAAGTGTAATTAATAACTTCATCATGCTCAAAGGGATATTCAACATCTGATTATTTTATATCTACCAATCTACCAATGTGTGCCCTCTTTGCAAGGTATTGAAAAATCTCCCTAGGTCTTTGTCGAGCTCCTTGCCATCCAGGACCTCTATACCAACCTGTGTCATAGGAAAGCCCAAAAAATTGACAGACTCCAGCCACCCAAGTCATAGACTGTTCTCTCTGCTAACGCACGGCATGTGGTACCGATGCACCAAGTCGTAAACCAACAGGACACTGAACAGCTTCTACCCCCAAGCCATAAGACTGCTCAACCATTAATCAAATGGCTACCTGTATTATTTACATTGATCCCCTTATTTGTATTTATTCAAATTTGTATTTGTTTATTATCTATGCATAGCCACTTAGCCACTTACCCCTACCTACACGTACATATTACCTTAATTACTGTGACTAACCCGTACCCCTGCACATTGACTCGGTACCGGTACCACTTGTACAGCTGATGTTGGAAGTTTTTCACAATTCCTGACATTTAATCCTAGTAAAAATGTCCTGTCTTATCTCAGTTAGGATCACCAATATATTTTAGTGGTATGCGGTCAACAATGCTTGACTCAGGAAGGAGGATGCCCCTGCCATGCATAGTCCCATGGGATGTTGGCTATCATCAACAAGGCAACTCCTATGACTAATTGGGAATGGGACGCAAGCGTAGGATTGATCACCCTGTCGCTGGCCGCCTTTGGGGAGGGTGTATAGTGTGAAAGGCCGAAACACCCTAGGAACCAAAGGTACACTACTGACGATGCGCTCCCCAAATTTCACCAGGCTCACTGTTCATTAACTCTTGGAAGTGCTTGCACAAAGGATGGTAACATCTCATCCTGTGTTCTTGGAATCTGAATATCTGGACTTGTCCAGTGACTGCTGAGAAAGATCAGCTGACAACAGGGGAAAGTCCTTGTGGCGGCACGGAGAGACGGCTGACAGGAGGGAATAGACCCCACTGGGGCAGTCATGGGGTAGCTTCCCATTTCTGTAGTTTCCCATGCTTCGCAGTATGTTGGAAACACCCGCTTTAGCTACAGAAAGTCAACATACGAGAATACCCCTAGAGTCTGCGAGAGCGGGGGCGGAAGATGACTCATCGGCTGACAACATGGTAACGACTGGACCGGAAACGACTACGAGTAATGAGAGCACAGCACAAGAGAACACCACAGCAACTGTCACAAGTTCTGCTGCAACAGCGGGCCACAAACAGATGCAGGTATGTGTCTGTGGTTGGAGGAAAATTACATCACACCATGGGATGAGGATCCACCAGGGGAAGAAGGGGTGTTTGGGTAAAGAGAGACAGAGGCCTCGCATTGATTATTTTCTGCGAAAGCGATCAAATCAGTCGAATGAAGCACAGCAACTGGACACAAACCATAGTTTGCAGTGCATCAGTACCACTGTCATGGAGGACGTAAACTCAAGCACCGAAGTAACAACTGAGGTGGAACCAACAACAGGAGTGGAACTTACCGAGCCTCCCAGACCTGCAGTCGAGAGGAGACTACCAGGGCACAGGCCGTATGTGAAGTGGCCTGGCGCCAGTGACAAGAAGTTGTGGGAAACAGTGAATACTGACCTTACCTTGACCCTCGAGAAACTTCGAGGCACAGTGGAGAAGAAGTTGGAGAGGATGGGGGACATTATCTATGAGTACGGGACAGAAAGATTTGGAGTGGAAGAGGCAAAAGGCGGGAGAAAGGTTCCAACCCCACCAGTTTCCAGGAGGCAACAAGAAATCAAGCACCTCGTTCAAGAAAGGCGACAGCTTAAGAAACAGTGGAAGAAGGCCTCGGAAGTGGAAAAGGAGGGCATAGAGGCACTTCAGGCTGATTTCAAAACCCGGTTGGCATCCCTCCGCAGAGCAGAGAACCTACGGAAACGCAGAAGGAAGAAAGAACAAACTAGAACTCGATTCTATAAAGATCCCTTCAAGTTCCTTAAAAGTCTCTTCACAAAGGAAAAAAGTGGAGCTCTAAAAACAACAAAGAAAGACCTAGAGGAGCACCTGAGAACAACAAACTTTGACTCAAAGCAACATGAACATCTGGCCATCCCATCAGATATCCCACCCATTGAACCCCCGGAACATCATATTGAGACCAGCCCTCCGACATGGAAAGAGGTGGAAAACACAGTTCGACGGGCAAGAACAGCATCAGCCCCGGGGCCAAATGGAGTTCCGTACAAAGTGTATAAGAACGCACCAGACGTCCTGAGGTTCCTCTGGAGGCTTATGAGAACAGCTTGGCAGAAGAAGATAATACCCAAAGTGTGGCGTAGGGCAGACGGGGTCCTGATCCCTAAGGAGAAGGATGCAGTGAACATCAGCCAATTCCGCCCAATCTCCTTACTGAATGTCGAGGGTAAAATCTTCTTTAGGGTCATTGCCCAGAGGATGGCCGAGTACCTGCAAAGGAATGCGTACGTCTATACATCTGTACAGAAGGCAGGAATATCAGGGTTCTCTGGCTGCTTGGAACATTCAGGCATGATCTGGCACCAGATCCAAATGGCCAAGGTGGAAAAAAGGGACCTCCATGTAGTCTTTCTCGACCTCGCCAATGCATTTGGCTCTGTGCCCCATGAACTCCTGTGGTCTGCCTTCAGATTTTTCCATATACCGGACACCATCACAACCCTGGTGAAGTCGTACTTCCAGGATCTGCAGTTCTGCTTCACCACCTCAGAGTTCACCACCTCATGGCAGTGCCTGAATGTAGGTATAATGGCGGGATGTACCATTTCTCCATTGGCATTCATAATGGCAAGGAGGTTATCATCAGATCCTCAAAATGGGTTGCTGGTGGACAGCGAGTCGACTCTGGTTTCCGACTCCCTCCACTCAGAGCCTACATGGACGACATTACAACATTGACCACCACTGTCCCATGCACCAGGAGACTGCTCAGAAAACTTGAGGAGAACATCAGCTGGGCCCGTATGAAGATTAAACCATCCAAGTCACGCAGCATCTCGATTGTGAAGGGAGTACTCTCTGACCTGAAATTCTTCATTGGAGATTACCAAATCCCAACACTGTCTGAGCAGCCGGTAAAAAGCCTTGGAAGGTGGTATGATGCAAGCCTGAAGGACAAAGACCAGGTGCAACAGCTGCGCAAAGACATCAGTAGTAGCCTACAGTTCATCGACAACACCCAGCTACCTGGAAAGTTAAAGGCCTGGTGTCTGCAGTTTGGTCTCCTACCCCGGGTGTTGTGGCCCTTAGCAGTGTATGAGGTTCCAATATCAACAGTGGAGAAGATGGAAAGAGGAGTCACAGGCTACTTAAAGAAGTGGCTCGGAGTTCCACGATGCCTTACCACCATAGGCCTCTATGGAGATGGTGTCCTCAAGCTGCCCCTCACCAGTCTAACAGAGGAATTCAAGTGTTCAAAAACCAGGCTCCAGATGACACTGAATGAATCTCGAGACCCAGTGGTGAGCAACAACGCGCCGACCTTGGCAACTGGGCGCAAATGGAGGCCAGGAAAAGCAGTCCAGGAGGCAACAGCAGCCCTCAGACATGCTGACATTGTGGGTCATGTTCAGCAAGGGAGAGGAGGCCATGGGCTAACTAGCCGTGCTGCTTGGAGTAAGGCCACTGCACCAGAGCGGCGGAAGATGGTAGTGCAGGAAGTACGCCATCAGGAGGAGGCTGCAAGGTGGGCCAAGGCAGTCTCTCTTCCCAAACAGGGACAGTGGACTCGATGGGATAGTGTGGAGAAGAGGAAGATCAGCTGGAAGGATCTGTGGGCCATGGAAGCGAGGCGGTTGAGCTTCTCCATCAGAGCAACATATGATGTACTTCCAACTCCAGTTAATCTTCACCAATGTTGTGGTGAAGATCCGGACTGTGCCCTCTGTTCCATGCCAGCCAACCTCAGGCACATTCTCACAGGGTGTAAAACAAGCCTCACCCAAGGACGCTACACTTGGTGTCACAACCAAGTCCTTAAAAACCTTGCGTCCGCCCTGGAGGACAAGGGAGCTGCCACCAACTCCCTACCACCCCCAGCAGCATCACACCCCTTACGGACAAACTTTGTCCGCAAAGGGGCTAAATCACCGAAGCGCGGCTCGACACCATTAGAGCGAGACCAGCTGCGCTTGGCCCGCGACTGGAAAATGCTAGCTGACATTGGCCGGCAACTTGTGTTTCCTCCGGAGATCGCAACCACCACCCTAAGACCTGACATGGTGCTCTGGTCCCGTTCGCTCAAGAAGGTCTTCATCATTGAGCTCACAGTACCCAATTGACAAATCATGCCAATTAGCCTATCAGAAGCTTCTAAAGCCATGACATAATTTTCAAGCTGTTTAATGGCACAGTCAACTTAGTGTATGTAAACTTATAGTGAATTATAAGTGAAATAATCCATCTGTAAACAATTGTTGGAAAAATTACTTGTGTCATGCACAAAGTAGATGTCCTAACCGACAGATGTCCTAATTGCCAAAACTATAGTTTGTTAACAAGAAATGTAAGTGGTTTAAAAACGAGTTTTAATGACTCCACACTAAGTGTTTGTAAACTTCTGACTTCCACTGTAAGTAACTCCCTGTATGTCTGTCTTCTTTAAAGGTGATACTTAAAGGATATGTCTGTATATTTATAATAAAAAATGACAATAATAATAATATCAAGCAAGGCAACAATAAACATGTTGTGGCCCACGAGGGGCAATTAGTGACAGAAATTGTAGCACAAATGGGACAGGAGATATGTTTAAGCAAAGTTTGTAATTTCAATTGATTACTATAGCGCCCATCTTGAGCCTCTCAGGGTAATTTTGTAAATACTTTATTTTTAATGCAAGATGCATCATTCACCCATGTTTTATAAATATCTGGCCAGGGGTGTCTGAGATATTGCAGTGTGACTAACGTACGAACGGACAGAGACAGAGCCATAGCCCCACCTCTGAATTCATCATGGGGGACGATATCAATGTTTAAGCCTCCACCATGAAAATAGAAGTAAGAAAGTTATAAGCTTCAGAAAAAGGACAGTGTCCTCCACATAACCTCTACAATCAGTGTTGTGAGACAGAGAGCTTGGTGACAGCTTGGTAATGAAGTTATGTCTCTCATGACTGCTGGGTCTATCACTACCCATGATCAAAATAGGCAACAGTAAACATGTAGTCCTGCATAAATTATGTAGCAAACCCTCTTGGGCCAATCAATTTAGTTGTGTAAATGACAGATCTCTGTGGTAAGACGCATCATTCACCCAAGTTTAATCAAAATCGGTCCAGTTGTGTCTGAGATATAGTTTGTGTTAGCTAGACTCATATCCCTGACCATGTGTGCCAAATTTCAGCACTCCTAGACAAACAGATTAAGAAATATAATCATGTGCCAGTTATATTGCCACCGTGTGGTCAGTATGAATGTTCTTGCATATGTTGAGTCTTGACAGTGTTCACAAAATGTCTACCAAATTGTGTTATAAAGCAATATCCTTGACTGATTTATATGCACTTATTTTCCAGACCAGGCCCATGTGAATGTTTATTGGTCAATAGCAGCCAAGTTGTTTTAGGTGCTGTTCTGGAAAATATGGTGATGAGAAACATTTGTCCATAGTTGGTTTTGTGCAGATCAGTATTTTGGTGACAGAAGAGTAGTGTTTGAAGTGTTTTTCACAGAATTCAAAATAGCAGAAACTTCATGATGGCGTACCTTATGTGTCACTGAGGCAAATTTGTTCCTTGTGAGGGGAGGGACCTACAGTGCCTTGCGAAAGTATTCGGCCCCTTGAACTTTGCGACCTTTTGCCACATTTCAGGCTTCAAACATAAAGATATAAAACTGTATTTTTTTGTGAAGAATCAACAACAAGTGGGACACAATCATGAAGTGGAATGACATTTATTGGATATTTCAAACTTTTTTAACAAATCAAAAACTGAAAAATTGGGCGTGCAAAATTATTCAGCCCCTTTACTTTCAGTGCAGCAAACTCTCTCCAGAAGTTCAGTGAGGATCTCTGAATGATCCAATGTTGACCTAAATGACTAATGATGATAAATACAATCCACCTGTGTGTAATCAAGTCTCCGTATTAATGCACCTGCCCTGTGATAGTCTCAGAGGTCAGTTAAAAGCGCAGAGAGCATCATGAAGAACAAGGACCACATCAGGCAGGTCCGAGATACTGTTGTGAAGAAGTTTAAAGCCGGATTTGGATACAAAAAGATTTCCCAAGCTTTAAACATCCCAAGGAGCACTGTGCAAGCGATACTATTGAAATGGAAGGAGTATCAGACCACTGCAAATCCACCAAGACCTGGCCGTCCCTCTAAACTTTCAGCTCATAAAAGGAGAAGACTGATCAGAGATGCAGCCAAGAGGCCCATGATCACTTTGGATGAACTGCAGAGATCTACAGCTGAGGTGGGAGACTCTGTCCATAGGACAACAATCAGTCGTATATTGCACAAATCTGGCCTTTATGGAAGAGTGGCAAGAAGAAAGCCATTTCTTAAAGATATCCATAAAAAGTGTCGTTTAAAGTTTGCCACAAGCCACCTGGGAGACACACCAAACATGTGGAAGAAGGTGTTCTGGTCAGATGAAACCAAAATTGAACTTTTTGGCAACAATGCAAAACGTTATGTTTGGCGTAAAAGCAACACAGCTCATCACCCTGAACACACCATCCCCACTGTCAAACATGGTGGTGGCAGCATCATGGTTTGGGCCTGCTTTTCTTCAGCAGGGACAGGGAAGATGGTTAAAATTGATGGGAAGATGGATGGAGCCAAATACAGGACTATTCTGGAAGAAAACCTGATGGAGTCTGCAAAAGACCTGAGACTGGGACGGAGATTTGTCTTCCAACAAGACAATGATCCAAAACATAAAGCAAAATCTACAATGGAATCGCTCAAAAATAAACATATCCAGGTGTTAGAATGGCCAAGTCAAAGTCCAGACCTGAATCCAATCGAGAATCTGTGGAAAGAACTGAAAACTGCTGTTCACAAATGCTCTCCATCCAACCTCACTGAGCTCGAGCTGTTTTGCAAGGAGGAATGGGAAAATATTTCAGTCTCTCGATGTGCAAAACTGATAGAGACATACCCCAAGCGACTTACAGCTGTAATCGCAGCAAAGTATTAACTTAAGGGGGCTGAATAATTTTGCACGCCCAATTTTTCAGTTTTTGATTTGTTAAAAAAGTTTGAAATATCCAATAAATGTCGTTCCACTTCATGATTGTGTCCCACTTGTTGTTGATTCTTCACAAAAAAATACAGTTTTATATCTTTATGTTTGAAGCCTGAAATGTGGCAAAAGGTCGCAAAGTTCAAGGGGGCCGAATACTTTCGCAAGGCACTGTACGTACCTCATCTCATTACTTTTGGTCAAAAGGGGTGAGAGCCATGTCCTTTCAAAGTTTGGATTTGAAATCTGTTCCAATTTTTTAAATGCCGGTTGTCTAAAGCAAGACGCATAATTCATCCAAGTTTCATCAAAATCGGGACAGTGGTGTCTGAGATATCGCGTGTCACCAACAGAAAGACAGACAGAAAAGGGCCTCCCGGGTGGCGCAGTGGTTAAGGGCGCTGTACTGCAGCTCCAGCTGTGCCATCAGAGTCCCTGGGTTCGCGCCCCAGGCTCTGTCGTAACCGGCCGCGACCGGGAGGTCCGTGGGGCAATGCACAATTGGCCTAGCGTCGTCCGGGTCAGGGAGGGCTTGGTCGGTAGGGGTGTTAATTATTGTCTCATCGCGCACCAGCGACTCCGGTGGCGGGCCGGGCGCAATGCCCGCTAACCAAGGTGGCCAGGTACACGGTGTTTCCTCCGACACATTGGTGCGGCTGGCTTCCGGGTTGGATGCACGCTGTGTTAAGAAGCAGTGCGGCTTGGTTGGGTTGTGTATCGGAGGACGCATGACTTTCAACCTTCGTCTCTCCCAAGCCCGTACGGGAGTTGTAGCGATGAGACAAGATAGTAGCTACTACAACAACAATTGGATACCACGAAATTGGGGAGAAAAACGGTTAAAATTTTTAAAAAATTAAAGATGGACGGAGACAGATCAAGATTCCACCACACCTATTTTATAGCGTAGGCAATAAAATTATCTTATTTCAATATATTAATCCTTAAAATCTAAGGGTAGTTCCAGCTAAAATGGTGTCATAAAATTTACATTGAATAATTCTCCACTGACCACCATATTGTGTAACTCAGGCCATTAGTTTTTCCTGAACTTTGACCTGGTTTGGGAATAATCAGACCCCTATCCATCCATCCAGAACACATTCTACACAGCAAGGCATATTCTCTTAAACCATACTTAACATCACTTAGTGTTGTCATAACCAGTGGAAAACATTTGCATGTCAGGTTTGGTCCATTAAGTGAGGCGAAGGGCAGCCACGGTTTATAGTTGGGAGCAACACAGGTGTCTTGGTGGGTGTGGCTGAGGTTGTGGTAATGAGTGAGGGAGAAAGGGAGGGCGGGCGGGAGGTATGGGGGGAGTGAGTGAGTGATTGAGCAAGAGAGGGACAGAGGTACTGTAGTGTGTGTGATGCAGAACAAACTCACTGACAGACAGAGTGAAGGTGTGTTAATGTCTGCACTCCTGTTTCAGCTTGTCAACCTAACGTCATCCCTTCACCTTCAGACAAGAAGAGAACACCATATCTTCAGGTTTGATAATTTTCTCTCTAACTTTCTTTCTGATTTAATTAATAAGAACCAAAGAAAATATACTA
The DNA here is from genome assembly GCF_013265735.2 of Oncorhynchus mykiss. Taxonomy (NCBI): domain Eukaryota; kingdom Metazoa; phylum Chordata; class Actinopteri; order Salmoniformes; family Salmonidae; genus Oncorhynchus; species Oncorhynchus mykiss. The sequence continues at coordinate 9,740,132 of NC_048583.1, read as the reverse complement.
TATGTTAGATTTAGATAATATCATTAGATGTGTTCAATAAGACATTGAGTAAGTAAATTCAATAACATGCCATTTTATTAATAATAATAATATTAATAATAACAAAAATAATACATACAGTGGGGAGAACAAGTATTTAAAACACTGCCGATTTTGCAGGTTTTCCTACTTACAAAGCATGTAGAGGTCTCTAATTTTTTATCATAGGTACACTTCAACTGTGAGAGACGGAATCTAAAACAAAAATCCAGAAAATCACATTCTATGATTTTTAAGTCATTAATTTGCATTTTATTGCATGACATAAGTATGTGATACATCAGAAAAGCAGAACTTAATATTTGGTACAGAAACCATTGTTTGCAATTACAGAGATCATACATTTCCTGTAGTTCTTGACCAGGTTTGCACACACTGCAGCAGGGATTTCGGCCAACTCCTCCATACAGACCTTCTCCAGATCCTTCAGGTTTTGGGGCTGTCGCTGGGCAATACGGACTTTCAGCTCCATCCAAAGATTTTCTATTGGGTTCAGGTCTGGAGACTGGCTAGGCCACTCTGGGACCTTGAGATGCTTCTTACGGAGCCACTCCTTAGTTGCCCTGGCTGTATGTTTCGGGTCGTTGTCATGCTGGAAGACCCAGCCACGACCCATCTTCAATGCTCTTACTGAGGGAAGGAGGTTGTTGGCCAAGATCTCGCAATACATAGCCCCATCCATCCTCCCCTCAATACGGTGCAGTCGTTCTGTCCCCTTTGCAGAAAAGCATCCCCAAAGAATGATGTTTCCACCTCCATGCTTCACGGTTGGGATGGTGTTCTTGGGGTTGTACTCATCCTTCTTCTTCCTCCAAACACAGCAAGTGGAGTTTAGACCAAAAAGCTATATTTTTGTATCATCAGACCACATGACCTTCTCCCATTCCTCCTCTGGATCATCCAGATGGTCATTGGCAAACTTCAGATGGGCCTGGACATGCGCTGGCTTGAGAATGGGGACCTTGCGTGCTCTGCAGGATTTTAATCCTTGACGGCGTAGTGTGTGGTTTTCTTTGAGACTGTGGTCCCAGCTCTCTTCAGGTCATTGACCAGGTCCTGCCGTGTAGTTCTGGGCTGATCCCTCACCTTCCTCATGATCATTGATGCCCCACGAGGTGAGATTTTGCATGGAGCCCCAGACCAAGGGTGATTGACCGTCATCTTGAACTTCTTCCATTTTCTAATAATTGCGCCAACAGTTGTTGCCTTCTCACCAAGCTGCTTGCCTATTGTCCTGTAGCCCATCCCAGCCTTGTGCAGGTCTACAATTTAACCCTGATGTCCTTACACAGCTCTCTGGTATTGGCCATTGTGGAGAGGTTGGTCTGTTTGATTGAGTGTGTGGACAGGTGTCTTTTATACAGGTAACGAGTTCAAACAGGTGCAGTTAATACAGGTAATGAGTGGAGAACAGGAGGGTTACTTAAAGAAAAACTAACAGGTCTGTGAGAGCCGAAATTCTTACTGGTTGGTAGGTGATCAAATACTTATGTCACGCAATAAAATGCAAATTAATTACTTAAAAATCATACAATGTGATTTTCTGGATTTTTGTTTTAGATTCCGTCTCTCACATTTGAAGTGTACCTATGATAAAAATTACAGACCTCTACATGTTTTGGAAGTAGGAAAACCTGCAAAATCGGCAGTGTATCAAATACTTATTCTCCCCACTGTATATTTTCAAGGACCCAGAGTTACTTATTTTCAGTGGTGGAAGATGTGACTCACTACCTGGATTCAGTCTTATGTAGGAACATGTGAATTTCTGTTTTTTTTTTTTTAAATTTACATTGGATAAAAGTAAAGGCTCAGAGCTACAAAATGGTATATGCACTGCATTTGAGGAAACAATGGGAAAGTAATTCCGCTTTGAAAGTTGATCAACTTGTAAACTCACTTTTGAGAAAACTGTCTTCAATGTTTTGGTACTACTATTGGAGAGTAGTACCTTTGTCTACACCCATTCAGCATTGTTCACACCCTCTTAAGCCTTAGCCCCATCCATCTATTTAAGGGTTGATCCAACCGTTCTATACTAACTAGCTGGTTAGGCTTTTATGTTATCAGAGCGTTGGTGATTTCAACTGTGCTGTCAGAATGTCTGTTAATAAATTCAGAGCGTTTCGTGTTCAGAACGCACACTGGATGCTCTGGCCAATATGTAGGGTTGTTGTGAGGATGTTGCGAAAGCTCTGACCTTACAACTACTGTCAAGCACCCAAGCTAACTGGCTAACATTGGCTAGCTATTTCCAGACACATAATGAGAGAACACCCCACTCTGACCATTTTACTCGCTTTAGCAGAGCTTGTTAGGGTTTTCTCCATGTTATTCCAGAGTGTTGGTGACTGTAACTGGCAAAAACTGTATTACGGTTGTTGCCGACGTTTACTGACACCTGACATATTCAATGGGTGTTGAGCGTTCAAAAATTCACGAGTTATTCTGCGGTCTGGCACACTAAGACGAGAATATTTTGTTAAGAAATGTAGCTAGATAGCTAGCTAGGTAAACAATGAATCCCAATGCATCACATAATGTTAGCAAGCAAGCCAGCCAGCTAACGTTATTGTTAGTGTTCAAAAACTGGAGAGTTGAGACTAAATCACGGACGTTGGACAGAGTGGATTTCAGTTGTAACAAAAGACAGTTTTAATGAGTCAGAGATATCTTGTCCCGCAGTTTTACGTGCACGGACCTAGTTCACATAACTCGGCAAGGAGCCAGGTGAAAAAGAGGCCTATACAATGGTTACATACATTTTTATACATAGAATAAAGTAGGTGGAGTCTTGTCGTTTCGGTCTTCTTGACTGGTCGGAGGGTTGGAGGCGGGCCTTGCTCTAGCCAGAGCGGGCCCCATTGGTGCACAGCAAAAGTTCTTTGCTCTTGGGACAGGCCAGTTAGAGGGAGATGAGATGTGTGTTTATATAAGGAAAAGGGGGTCAGTCTTATGGCTGGGTGTATGTGTTCTTACTACGGAATGTCTTTGTTTATATGAGCTATGTGTATGAATATTTATATAACATTATCTAGCTAGCTAACAGTACACTTTCACTTGAAATGAAAATACTTTGTCAAAATTAGAGTGGAGACTTATGTTAAGACATGTAGCTAGCTAGCTAGCTAAACAATGGACCATATTCACAACTCATGACGTTACAAACCATGCATGAATCTGCAGGTAGCTAACCAACCAGGCTCTATGGCTATAACTAGTCAAGCAATTGTGTCTGATATACGAAGAATAAGATCATATACATCATTTTAGCTAGTGACCCAGCCAGCTAACATTAGCTAGCTAACAGTACAATTGAAATGAAACTACTTTCTGTCAAAATTAGGAACATGTAATATCTGAACATCTCACCAGTGTAAATCATGGCTGGACGCATCTCCTGTCTGATGAAATGCATGGTAGCCCTTAGTTTGACGATGAAATCCAGACTAGTGTTTCCTCGTTAGCTAACGAGCCAGCCAGCTAACGTTAATTAGCTAACAGGACACTTAAACTTGACATTAGGTTTATGTAGGTTTACTACGCAATACAGTTTTAAAAAAAGCAGCGTTCAACACGATTAGCTAAACATACTGACCAGCTCCAATAGACAGACAAGCGCAATTTGGCAGACCAATCCAAACTCATCTCTCGGCATGTCCAGCCCACTCATTATCTCAGCCAATCATGGCTAGTGGGAAGGTTGCTGACTTTTTCTCATTTTTTTCAGTAAAATACTACTTGAGTAAAAGTCTAAAAGTATTTGGTTTTAAATATACTTAAGTATCAAATGTAAATTTAATTGCAAACATATACTTAAGTATCAGAAGTAAAAGTACAAGCTTAAATAATTTCAAATGGCTTATATTAAGCAAACCAGACAGCACATTCTTCTTTTTTTTATTTTTACCAATAGCCAGACTACAATGTGAGTCATCCTGATCAGTGTCACTAGGGATGACCAGGATTGTTCTCTTGATAAGTGTGTGAATTACTTTTTTTGTGTCAGGGAAAATGTATGGATCAAAAAGTACATTATTTTCTTTAGGAATGTAGGGTAGTAAAAGTAAAAGTTGTCAAAAAACAAAAATAGTAAAGTAAAGTACAGATACAGATAAAACGACTTAAGTAGTTTGTGCTGGTATTGATGAATTTCCTGAATTGACTGAGTTGAAATGGAAATGAATCCAACCTTGGTACCTTTGATTGATTCATGATTGATTAATTAATGTATTTATGTTGCATTCCAACAGGAACAAATCCTGGTGACAGCTCTTTATTGTTGTAGAATATTGAAATCCCAAACACCAGTACAGAAGGTGAAGACATGAACATCTCAGAAACAAACAGCTCTTCGGTAGCTGCTCTCTATGCACAAAGCACATCCATCTACACTGCCTCCTATGCAATCAACATCATCCTGGGTCTCCCAAGCAATGTCTACGTCCTGTGGCTGATACTGACCGGAGTGGGAGGGACGATGGCCCCAGACTTCTTCTCTCTCAACCTGGCTGTGTCTGAGGTCCTCTTCTGCATGTTTTCAGTCGTTGTCCTTGTCAACATGCACATCCCTACAATTGCACTTGCACATCTTGCATCATTTTCTTTTGGTTTCTTTAACACTGGTCGTCCCGTGTTCCAGTGCTGCATCTGTGTGGAGCGCTACCTGGCAGTGGTCCACCCTGTGGTCTTCCTGAAGTACAAACCCCTGAGATACAGGGTGGGATGTTGTAGTGTTGTCTGGCTGATGGTTCTCGGGTCCTGCTGTCTTTGTGTGTTTGAGAACTTTTCACCAGTGTTCGTCTACTTTATCTTTGGCGAGTCACTGATCTATTTTTTGCTGATGTCATTCTGCTGCCTCTCAGTTCTCTGGGCTCTGAAACGTCCAGGGCCGGGAGATGGGGACAGGGAGGGGACAAACAGCATTAAGATGAAGGCCTTTAAAATCATTTTGATTATCCTGGTGTATACTACTGTGTCTCAAATCCCAACAGTATTGATGATATCGACTAAAAGTTACATTCCTGTAATGGACTTTTCTACAGGCATGGCCATTTGTTTCTGCATTAGTGTCATCTCTGGATTTGTGCAGCCCCTCCTCTACCTCCACAGGGTTGGGAAGCTGCCCTGCATCAGAGGTCTCTAAGACAAGAATGTAAAATCTCTTCAACACATTAGAGCCTTAACAATATAGTAGATGTCATTATTTTTTATGTTCTATGTTTTTCCTTAGTCATTTTTTAATTAAAATGTATACCTTTTTATATATGGATTGTTATGCTTTCCAATTATTTATGTTTGAATGTATTTTCAAAGTAATCAGTAGTCTAGAAAATGATGATTTAATTTCTCCCCTGTAGATTTTGTTTTGATAATATTGGGTCTTCACTTTATGTATCCACATAGTGTTTAAACCAGCCTAAGAAAATTAATCGTCCATATGTAGCACTTATTTATATATACACACTACCAGTCAAAAGGGGTTTTCTTCATTTTCTACATTGCAGAATAATATTGAAGACATCAAAACTATGAAATAACACATATGGAATCATGTAGTAACCATCAAAATATATTTTATATTTGAGATTCTTCAAAGTAGCCACCCTTTGCCTTGATGACAGCTTTGCACACACTTAGCATTCCCTCAAACAGCTTCCTCTCTATGTGGATACATTTTGTTTTCCAATTCATTTGAATGTATTTGAATGTATTTCCAATGTAATCTGTAGAGAGTGTTGATTTGATATCCCCTAGGTTTTGTTTTGTTCATTTTGGGTCTGCAGTTTATGTTCCCACAAATATTGTATTCTAGACCAAGAACTTCTCAAATCATCCATATGTAGCATTGAACATTTTGATATATATAAACTGGGATACAATCCAATTGCGCTTGTAGACAATGCAGCATTTAAAAGCAATGGTAGTGCTTTTGCAAAGATGGCATTCAAGGTAAAGGCTGCACGTGTCCATTAAAATGCAAATGACCTTTAAATGTCAAGCATTTTTTACGGTCTTTGTTGCCATTTTGTCACATTCTGACCTTAGTCCCTTCTTTATGTCTTTATTTTAGTTTGGTCAGGGCGTGAGTTGGGGTGGGCATTCTATGTTGTTTTTCTAGTTTTTGTTCTGTAGGTAATTTTCTATGTGTTTGGCCTAGTATGGTTCTCAATCAGAGGCAGGTGTCAGTCGTTGTCTCTGATTGGGAGCCATATTTAGGTAGCCTGTTTTCTATTGTGTTTTGTGGGTGATTGTTTCCTGTTTTGTGTTTGCACCTTTCGGGACCGTTTCCATTTTCATTTCTATCATTCACTTTGTTATTTTGTATTTTTTAGTGTTCAGTCTTAATAAATTAAAATGGACACTTACCACACTGCATATTGGTCCGATCCTTCATACTCCTCATCTGAAGAGGAGGACAATCGTTACAGTGTAATTCAATGTGTTTCCATGGGCTATAGTAGAAAAAGGCCAAATTCTTTATTTGATCAAATTAGTTTATATATATATATATATATATATATATATATATTTATTAATTTTTTGGTCCTAAGCATCTAAATCAAATAGCTAAATTATTCTTGGTTTGACCATCTTAAAACAATTACGTATCTCAGCTTAATACTCTGAAGATGTTTAAGTTCATGTTGATTATCCTGGTGTCTATGATGTTGAACTACCTGACTATGATTGTAATTATGTCTTTGTAAAATGTCCTTGATCAGGTTGTGTTGTTTGTCACTATCCATTTCTTTCTCCGTCATTGTGATCTGTGGGTTAGTGCAGCCTCTCCTCTACCTCCACAGGGCTGGGATACTGTCCTGTATCAGAGCGCTCTGAGGAAAAGGTGACAGTCGTTCCATGAACAGATTGCCTTTTCGGTAGTGCAATGTTGTAAAATAATTCCGTCATAAAGAAAAACATAGTCAACTTTACAAAAAAATGTGTTTTCCAATCTTAATATGTTACATTTTTTCTTCTTTCTTCTTCTTTTTTTTTGTGTGTGTGATTTGGATTAATCCCCTCTACCACACGGAACCCCACTAATCTACTGACGGAACGCAAGAGGTGGCTAATAACAGACCTCCAGCCTATGCTAGCTTGCTACAGATGGCCTGGCTAGCTGTCTAAATCGCCGTGACCCCCAACCAACCTCTCCACTCACTGGACCCTTTTGATCACTCGACTAAGCATGCCTCTCCTTAATGTCAATATGCCTTGTCCATTGCTGTTCTGGTTAATGTTTATTGGTTTATTTCACTGTAGAGCCTCTAGTCCTGCTCACTATACCTTATCCAACCTATTAGTTCCACCATCCACACATGCAATGACATCTCCTGGTTTCAATTATGTTTCTAGAGACAATATCTCTCTCTTCATCACTCAATACCTAGGTTTACCTCCACTGTATTCACATCCTACCATACCTTTGTCTGTACATTATAACTTGATGCTATTTTATCGCCCCCAGAAACCTCCTTTTACTCTCTGTTCCAGACGTTCTAGACGACCAATTCTTATTGCTTTTAGCAGCACCCTTATTCTACTCCTCCTCTGTTCCTCTGGCGATGTAGAGGTGAATCCAGGCCCTGCAGTGCCTAGCTCCACTCCTATTCCCCAGGCGCTCTCTTTTGACGACTTCTGTAACCGTAATAGCCTTGGTTTCATGCATGTTAACATTAGAAGCCTCCTCCCTAAGTTTGTTCTATTCACTGCTTTAGCACACTCTGCCAACCCGTATGTTCTAGCTGTGTCTGAATCCTGGCTTAGGAAGACTACCAAAAATTCTGAAATTTTAATACCAAACTACAACATTTTCAGACAAGATAGAACTGCCAAAGGGGGCGGTGTTGCAATCTACTGCAAAGATAGCCTGCAGTTCTGTCCTACTATCCAGGTCTGTACCCAAACAATTTGAACTTCTACTTTTAAAAATCCACCTCTCTAAAAACAAGTCTCTCACCGTTGCCGCCTGCTATAGACCACCCTCTGCCCCCAGCTGTGCTCTGGACACCATATGTGAACTGATTGCCCCCCATCTATCTTCAGAGCTCGTGCTGCTAGGCGACCTAAACTGGAACATCCTTAACACCCCAGCCATCCTACAATCTAAACTTGATGCCCTCAATCTCACACAAATTATCAATGAACCTACCAGGTACCTCCCCAAAGCCTTAAACACGGGCACCCTCATAGATATCATCCTAACCAACTTGCCCTCTAAATACACCTCTGCTGTCTTCAACCACGATCTCAGCGATCACTGCCTCATTGCCTGCATCCGTAATTTGGTCAGCGGTCAAACGACCTCCACTCATCACTGTAAAACGCTCCCTGAAACACTTCAGCGAGCAGGCCTTTCTAATCGACCTGGCCGGGGTATCCTGGAAGAATGTTGATCTCATCCCGTCAGTAGAGGATGCCTGGTTTTTGAATGCCTTCCTAACCATCTTAAATAAACATGCCGCATTCAAGAAATTTAGGACCAGGAAGAGATATAGCCCTTGGCTCTCCCCAGACCTGACTGCCCTTAACCAACACAAAAACATCATATGGCGTTCTGCATTAGCATTGAACAGCCCCCGTGATATGCAGCTGTTCAGGGAAGCTAGAAACCATTATACACAGGCAGTTAGAAAAGCCAAGGCTAGCTTTTTCAAGCAGAAATTTGCTTCCTGCAACACTAACTCAAAAAAGTTCTGGGACACTGTAAAGTCCATGGAGAATAAGAACACCTCCTCCCAGCTGCCCACTGCACTGAAGATAGGAAACACTGTCACCACTGATAAATCCACCATAATTGAGAATTTCAATAAGCATTTTTCTACGGCTGGCCATGCTTTCCACCTGGCTACTCCTACCCCGGTCAACAGCACTGCACCCCCCACAGCAAGTCGCCCAAGCCTTCCCCATTTCTCCTTCTCCCAAATCCGTTCAGCTGATGTTCTGAAAGAGCTGCAAAATCTGGACCCCTACAAATCAGAAATCAGACCCTTTCTTTCTAAAATTATCTGCCGAAATTGTTCCCACCCCTATTACTAGCCTGTTCAACTTCTCTTTCATGTCGTCTGAGATTCCCAAAGATTGGAAAGCAGCTGCGGTCATCCCCCTCTTCAAAGGGGGGGGACACTCTTGACCCAAACTGCTACAGACCTATATCTATCCTACCATGCCTTTCTAAGGTCTTCGAAAGCCAAGTCAACAAACAGATTACCGACCATTTCGAATCTCACCATACCTTCTCTGCTATGCAATCTGGTTTCAGAGCTGGTCATGGGTGCACCTCAGCCACGCTCAAGGTCCTAAACGCGATATCTTAACCTGCATCGATAAGAAACATTACTGTGCAGCCGTATTCATTGATCTGGCCAAGGCTTTCGACTCTGTCAATCACCACATCCTCATGGGCAGACTCGACAGCCTTGGTTTCTCAAATTATTGCCTCGCCTGGTTCACCAACCACTTCTCTGATAGAGTTCAGTGTGTCAAATCAGAGGGTCTGCTGTCCGGACCTCTGGCAGTCTCTATAGGGGTGCCACAGGGTTCAATTCTTGGACCGACTCTCTTCTCTGTATACATCAATGAGGTCGCTCTTGCTGCTGGTGAGTCTCTGATCCACCTCTATGCAGACGACACCATTCTGTATACTTCCGGCCCTTCTTTGGACACTGTGTTAACAACCCTCCAGGCAAGCTTCAATGCCATACAACTCTCCTTCTGTGGCCTACAATTGCTCTTAAATACAAGTAAAACTAAATGCATGCTCTTCAACCGATCGCTACCTGCACCTACCCGCCTGTCCAACATCACTACTCTGGACGGCTCTGACTTAGAATACGTGGACAACTACAAATACTTAGGTGTCTGGTTACACTGTAAATTCTCCTTCCAGACCCATATCAAACATCTTCAATCCAAAGTTAAATCTAGAATTGGCTTCCTATTTCGCAACAAAGCATCCTTCACTCATGCTGCCAAACATACCCTTGTAAAACTGACCATTCTACCAATCCTTGACTTTGGCGATGTCATTTACAAAATAGCCTCCAATACCCTACTCAACAAATTGGATGCAGTCTATCACAGTGCAATCCGTTTTGTCACCAAAACCCCATATACTACCCACCATTGCGACCTGTATGCTCTCGTTGGCTGGCCCTCGCTTCATACTCGTCGCCAAACCCACTGGCTCCATGTCATCTACAAGACCCTGCTAGGTAAAGTCCCTCCTTATCTCAGCTCGCTGGTCACCATAGCATCTCCCACCTGTAGCACACCTGCTGGAGCAGCAGGTATATCTCTCTAGTCACCCCCAAAACCAATTCTTTCTTTGGCCGCCTCTCCTTCCAGTTGTCTGCTGCTAATGACTGGAACGAACTACAAAAATCTCTGAAACTGGAAACACTTATCTCCCTCACTAGCTTTAAGCACCAACTGTCAGAGCAGCTCACAGATTACTGCACCTGTACATAGCCCACATATAATTTAGCCCAAACAACTACCTCTTTCCCTACTGTATTTAATTTATTTATTTATTTAGCTCCTTTGCACCCCATTATTTTTATTTCTACTTTGCACATTCTTCCATTGCAAATCTACCATTCCAGTGTTTAACTTGCTATATTGTATTTACTTTATCACCATGGCCTTTTTTTGCCTTTACCTCCCTTATCTCACCTCATTTGCTCACATCGTATATAGACTTGTTTATACTGTATTATTGACTGTATGTTTGTTTTACTCCATGTGTAACTCTGTGTCGTTGTATGTGTCGAACTGCTTTGCTTTATCTTGGCCAGGTCGCAATTGTAAATGAGAACTTCTTCTCAACTTACCTACCTGGTTAAATAAAGGTGAAATTAATAAAAATAAAATTAAAAATTAAGAAAAACAGGTAGACAATTTCATCTTATATCAGCCATAACTCTGCTTGTGACAGGGGGAAAGGAAGCTGGTTGTGAGCAGCAGGGAGGGGCAATTGAATGCAAGCTTAACAAAACAAATGTTGCTTGTTATTTGCCTACAATATGACACCGCTCTTGTCTATGCTCTATACAGTATAGTGCACTAACTTTTATCAGGGCCCTTAGGCCACTGGTTAAAGGTAGTGCCGTTTATAGGGAATAGAGTGCCATTTTGGATGCAATGTGGTCTGCATCACCAGGTTGAGATGACACTGCACTCAGGTGTGGCAGGGCAGAGTAGGGCAGAGATTTGGATATTTAGTTGCAGGTTATCACGTCCAGCACCTGTGACAGACACAACACACCACACCTCAGAGGACAGAGACACTGCATCAATTGGCTACAGGTGAGTTAAATAGTTACATTTTTATTTTTAAATGATTTCCAATTGGAATTTAAATCTCAGTTGATATAGATGAATGTAGTTGTGAACAAAAACATAACAATTTATGAAAATATATGGACACATTTTGATATTTCGTCACGTTTAGAAAGTGATCATGTGTAGTGCATATGTTAACTAGACATTATCTTTCTTAATTTAGCTTCCTCAGGTTTTTTGTGTGCTTTATTGTGATTTTAACGCATCTAGTTGACGGTACTCAGAATTTTTGATTTTATTTTTAAAACAGGTAAAAGAACACTAACAACCTATTGCAGTGGCAATAGCATGATTATATGTGCATATTTAAGTAAAGAATGAAAATATTGTGAGAAAAATACTTTGCTGTGTCTTTCTGCTTGTATAACAATCCTCCCTTCTCTCTCTCTCTCTCTCTCTCTACATCTCTCTCTATCTCTCTCTCTCTCTCTCTGTCTCTCTCTCTCTACCCCTCTCTCTACCTCTCTCTACCCCTCTACCCCTCCCTCTCTACCTCTCTCTACCTCTCTTTCTCTATCTCTCTCTCTCTCTACCTCTCTCTCTCTACCTCTTTCTCTTTGTCTCCTTTCTTATAGATCAAATTAATCTTCACACATTACAGTTACGTTCTTCATTTAGATGAATTCATCTACAGTCAATGATACGTCCACATCTCCTGTCTCTCTCATTGATCCGGGTGTACAGGGTGTCCATGTGATAAGTTATATCCCCATGCTTACTGCTTCCTATGCAATCAACATCATCCTGGGTCTCCCCACCAATGTCTACATCCTGTGGCTGATACTGACTGGAGCTGGAGGGACGATGGCCTCAGAGTTCTTCACTCTCAACCTGACCCTGTCTGAGATTCTCCTCTGCGTCTTTAATGCCGTCCGCATAGCTGACCAATATGTCCAGTCTGATGTTGTCCACAAAGCTGCTGCTTTTTCTTTTGGGTTCATTTTCTCTGGTCGTCCCCTGTTCCAGTGCTGTATCTGTTTAGAGCGCTACCTGGCGGTGGTCCATCCTGTTGTCTTCCTGAAGTACAAACATCTGAGATACAGGGTGGGGTGTTGTATTGTTGTCTGGATGATGGTTCTTGGGTCCTGCTGTCTATGTTTGTTTGAGAACTTTTCTGCAGTATCACACTACTCTGTCCTTGGCCAGTCTCTGATTTATTTTTCTCTGATGTCATTCTGCTGCCTCTCAGTTCTCTGGGCTCTGAAACGTCCAGGGCCGGGGGATGGGGACAGGGAGGGGACAAACAGCATTAAGATGAAGGCCTTCAAGATCATTTTGATTATCCTGGTGTATGCTACTGTGTCTCAACTCCCAATAGTACTGGTGTTATCGATTAAAAGTTACATTCCCTACATAGACTTTTCTTTAGGCATGTCAATTTGTTTCTGGTTTATTGTAATCTTTGGGTTTGTGCAGCCCCTCCTCTACCTCCACAGGGTTGGGAAGCTGCCCTGTATCAGAGGTCTCTAAGACAAAAAGTCTAAATCTGTTAAACGCATTAGTGCTTTAAAAATGTCTTATACAGTATATCTTTATATTTCATTTGAATTTTTGAATTTAAATGTATGATATTATTCAAAATGTATTTTATTGTTTTCCAATTCATAATGTTGAAATGTATTTCCAATTTAATCAGTAGCCTAGAATGTGATGGTTTGATTTCCAACTCTATACATTCTGTGTAGATAATGTTGGGTCTGCAGTTTATGTACCCACACAGAGTGTAAACCAGCCCAAGTACTACTCAAATCGTCCATATGTAGCAAAACTATTGTGATATATAGGCCGGGATTCAAAACAATAGCGCTTGTAGACAATGCAGCTTTTAAAGGCAATGGAACCGCATTCACTGATATGGCATTCAGAGATAAACTCTTCCGATGTTGGCTCAACTTGGAAATGTCAAGCGGGATATAGCACAGCTTGGAATTGAATCCTGGCCATAATGTACCCGTGTGTTAAAAGACCTGGTGATATGTTATTGGCAGAGAGACACACCATTCAGCTGGCTAATGCAGAAACAGACTGGTACCAAGCTTTTACATTGTATTCTGGTGAAAGTTAGATTGTAAATGTTGTTGGGTTGATGAGATTAAATACATACATATTAAGGAGCTCCCTGTCTGTCTGTTTTAAAGAGGATAAATAAAGAATATGTACGCGTATTGTCATAATTACAATAACAAATAAAATAATAATATTTCAATATTCCTCTTCTTAAATTCAATGATCAGTTCCCACTATTCTGGTGTCATGAAATGGAATTAAACAACATTGAATACTTCTGCAACCATACTAAACATCACTTGTTGTTGTCATAATCAGTGGAAAACATTTGCATGTCAGGTGTGTTCCATCTAGTGAGGTGATGAGACCGGGGAAACACAGGTGTCTTGGTGGGGGAGGCTGAGAGTGATGGGCTGCATCAGTTTACAGACGGGAGCAACATGTGTTTAGGTGCGCTGTCTAAATGTGTGGTTCCTGGTAAGGGAGGGAGAGAGGGAGGTAGGGTGGGAGCTAGGGGTGGAGCGGGGGAGCCCTGGTGAAATGTAGTCCACTAATTGTGAAATAGGGTTCTATTCAGCCTGATTCATTCCTGTCTTTTAACTCTTCTAATTATTTTCCACTTCCTTGTTTTTGTTTCCCCTCCCCATGGGTACAGACTCTCTCTCTCTATCTCTCTCTCTCTCTCTCTCTCTCCCTCTCTCTCTCTCTCTCTCTCTCTCTCTCTCTTTCCCTCTCCCTCTCTCTCTCTCTCTCTCTCTCTCTCTCGCTCTCCCTCTCTCTGTATCTCTCTCTCTGTATCTCTGTCTCTCTCGCTCTCCCTCTATCTCTCTCTGTTGTTAGGAAGATCTTTTCCCATGATATAGAAGAGAAGTGACTTAATTGAGAGAAATTACATTTAAACCAATTTAACCCTCCCGTTGTCCTGGTATTGTGTCTAGTCCCCTTGTCCTCCGGGTCACCCTGTCCCGTCCTGGCTAAAGGCCCAATGTGCGCAAGTGTGACAGTAGGCGTGTGAACAGCCTTTGCAGATGTATTTCTTACACCTGCAGCACACCGTGTGTGTCCTGGAGTCCTTCTTGGGTGGGCAGAGCTGACACCTCTTCCTCTTACTTGCCCCGGTGGCCGGGGCAACGAGCGGGGCAGCGGCCGTGTCAGCGGCGGGGCCCTGGCGCTGTTGATCACGAGGCGCCGCAGCCGCCGCCGCCGCCGCCGTAGCCGTAGCACTCTGTAGGACTTTGACAAGGGCTGACGCCGCTTCGGTGCGGGGCAGATGCTGCCTTCTTTGGATCAGCGGCTTCACGAGTGCCTTTCCCAGCTGCTCGAGGAACACCCTGCGCTTGTTCCGCTTGCCAGGCATCCAGTCGGGCTTGATCTCTCGCCATATGACAAAGGCGTTGTAGGAGGACACGTCGAGGATGTTGTGGAAGACGACCAGGGGCCAGCGGGCAGTCATCCGTCTGCAGCTGTAGGTGCCCACCACCTTGTCTAGGTTGTCCACGCCGCCCTTGTTGCAGTTGTAGTCTAGGATGAGGGCCGGCTTCCTGTCGCGGCGATCGCTGACGTGGCCCTCTGTGTGCAGCGTGCTCAAGAGTAGCACGTTCTTGTTTCTCTTTGCCAGGTAGGACACCAGAGTGGCGGTCGGCGTGAAGGCGAACCTGGAGGACAGGACCTGTCTGCCCCTGGACTGGAGCAGCGCGGGCGGGAGCTCGGCCTTGTTCTTTCTCACCGTGCCCACCATGGTGAGGTTCCTCTCGAGGAGCCGCTGGCCCAGGTCGTAGGAGGTGAAGAAGTTGTCGCAGGTGACGTTGCGACCGCTCAGGCCCGTTGTCAGATCGAGGACGACGCGCATCCCCTGGTTCTTCTCGGGGCCTCCGCCGGCCGCCTTGCCGGTGTACACTTGCATCTTCCAAGCGTAGCTGGACTTGGCGTCGCAGGCCACCCACGACTTGATGCCGTATTTGGCCGGCTTGCTGGGGATGTACTGACGGAAAGGACAGCGGCCTTTTGGAAAGGGGACAAGACACAAGGGCCAACTTTTGTGTTACACACGCTGCCAGCGCTGCTACAGCCGCTGCTTGTGCCGCTGCTACGGCAGCACCGCCTCTCTGCATAGACATGTAAGCACGTGCGCGCGCGCACACACACACACACACACACACGAAGCAAGCGCAAGAAGCGCAATCACAAGCACAGTACCTCTGAACGGGACCAGTTGCTCGTCCACCGTCACGTCGGGCCCCGGGTTGTAGAGGGCCGGCAGCCGCGCCTCCCACAGGTCCCAGACCTCCCGTATGGCCGCGAGTTTGTCCGTGGCGAGTCTGGCGGGTCTCGACTGGCGGTCGTCGAATCGCAGCAGCCTCGAGTACCTGTGAAAGACCTTGAGCGGCATGGTGGCTCGGAACACGGTCCTGCCGCTCTCGGCGTCCCACGCGGCCTCGCCCCGGGACCTGTAGACGCCCGCTAGGATCAGCAGCCCTACGTAGGCGCGCAGGTCCGTGGCGTCCATGGGTCGCCAGCCGTCGCCGTATTTTCTGGCCCCGTGCAGGTTCGTCATTTCCACAATTATCCTTTCTATCGCCGGTGTGACAAACAGGTGGAAGGCGGACGCGATGTCGCGGGCCTGTGTCGCGGCATAGGCCGTGGGGCCCGGAGTCTGGTCCGGCCCGACGTGGCAGATGGCGAGGGCCCCGCGGCGGCCACTCGATTTTGCCGCTTTTCGACAGCAACGGCGGCTCCCGTTGGTCCGGGGCCGAGGAGATCTCTTCCTCGCCGCGGTCCTCGCGCTCGTCCTCGTGCTCGTCCTCGGGCGGCTGTTCCTCGGGCTGCTCTCCCTCAGAAGAGGGAGAAGAGGCATCGTCGACCTCACGGCGCTCGGGGGTTGTATTCCTCCCCGTCTTCGTCTTCCGAAACCTCTTCCTTCTCCTCCTCCTCCTGGCAATCTGAGTAGTCTTCTTGGTCCACGCTGGACAAGATCTGTTCTAGAACCTGCGCGGCCGTAAAACGCGCGGCCATGGCCGCTCGGCTCCAATGATCGGGTCCGCTGAGCTGCGGGCAAGAGCGCACTTGGCACGGGTGCCAAGTCACTTTGTGTGTGTGTGCGTGTGTGCGGGTGTGTGCGGGTGCGTGCGGGTGTGTGCGGGTGTGCGCGGGTGGGTGCCGCTGACAATATTAGTATCCTCTCTACGTAGGGCCGGCCGGGCCGGCTTACTGCGGGAGACCGAGACCCGAAAATGCTTGAGGCTCGCTTGCGCGCTCCTGTGTAGCCGTGTGCAGTCGACCCACCCCAGCCGAGCAACGAGAACACTCGGCTGTCACTCTAGCACACGACGACGGAGCACGTCCGGACCTGTGTAGCGGCTGGCAGGGTCGCTCTGACCCACGACGCTCTAGTACGCTCCGCGGCAGACGCCTCGCCAGTGGCTGACAGGGTCCCTCTGACTCGCAGAGCGCAGAGAGCAGAGCGCCAGCCCTGGAAACACAGGGCCTGGGTCGCGCTGACCCGCAGAGCGCAGGGCGCAACGAGAACACTCGGCTGCTCTCTAGCACACGGCTGAGCACGTCCTGACCTGTGCAGCGGCTGGCTGGGTCGCTCTGACCCGCAGAGCGCAGGGCGCAACTACAACACTCGGCTGCTCTCTAGCACGCGGCGGAGCACGTCCAGACCTGTGCAGCGGCCGGCTGGGCGCTCTGACCCATGAGAGCAGAGCCCAGAGCCCAGAGCGCAGAGCGGGGAGCCCAGAGCACAGCCTCGCCACACTCGCAGACACTCTACTACGCTCGACGCCAGTGGCTGGCAGGGTCGCTCTGAGCCACGAGCGCAACTACAACACTTGGCTGCTCTCTAGCACACGGCGGAGCACGTCCGGACCTGTGCAGCGGCCGGCTGGGTCGCTCTGACCCATGAGCGCAGAGCCCAGAGCCCAGAGCGCAGAGCGCAGAGCGGTGAGCCCAGAGCACAGCCTCGCCACACTCGCAGACACTCTACTACGCTCGACGCCACACGCCTCGCCAGTTGCTGGCAGGGTCGCTCTGACTCAGGAGCGCAAGAGCGCGACTCTAACACTCGGCTGCTCTCTAGCACACGGCGAGGCACGTCCGGACCTGTGTAGCGGCTTGCAGCGGTGAGCCCAGAGCGCAGAGCGGGGAGCCAAGAGCACAGCCTCGCCACACTCGCAGACACTCTACTACGCTCCACGCCACACGCCTCTCCAGTGGCTGACAGGGTCGCTCTGACCCGCCAGCGCAAGAGCTCCAGCCCTCCACACACAGGGCCTGGGTCACTCTGACCCGCGAGCGCAGAGCACAGAAAGGGGAGCCCCCCACACACAGGGCCTGGGTCACCCTGACCCCAGGACCACGGGAGGGTTATACTGTTGATCCCAGAAATAAAAGATCCAAGACTATATTTCTCTGTATACATTCTGTATACATTTCTTTACATCCCTGTTATTGAGCATTTCTCATTTGCCAACCTGATAGGTGTGGCATATCAATAAGCTGATTAAACATGAGTACTATTACACAGGTACACCTTGTGCTGGGGACAATAAAAGGCCGTCGAAAGAGATCGTATAATGCCTGTTCATTCTGGTAGCCGACGCATCATCATTTTTCTTCTCCTCTTCAACCGTCCTGTGTTCCAGTGCAGCATCTGTGTGGAGCGCTGCCTGGTGGTTGTCCACCCTGTGTTCTACCTGAAGTACAAACCCTTAAGGTACAGGGTGGGTTGGGTAGGCTGGGGCCTGAGGGGTCATGCTGATGTTCACAGGGAGGGCTGTTTATCTCTACGCACCTCAGCTCCCCATCCACTGCCTCCTCACCTACATCCAGCTTTTCCTATTGGTCAATCTATTCTTCAGCCTCTCCATCCTCTGTGTCCTGAAGCTCCCCAGGCCGGGGCGGGTAGAGATGGAGGAGGGAAGAGGGAGAAAGAATGGATGAAAGCCATGAAGACGAAAGTGTTCACAGTCGTCTCAGTCATCATGGCCATGATGTTGATCAACAACCTTCCCACAGCTGTCATTTACCTGCTGTAAGACTGCATCAGAGCTGAAGTGTTCTGCCTGCTCGATGCCCTCTTGATGTTACTACTTGTGTTCTCTGGGTTGGTACAGCCACTCCTCAACCTCTACAGGGCTGGGAAACTACCCTGTTACCTCAGGGGCCAGTGAGTGAGAGGTGGCACAACCATAGAAATATAATAGGGTAGACTCAATATTTTATTTATTCTGGATTTAGTGAATGTGAAAAGACCCCTGGTGGCATGTCTATTGGGGTAAGTGTTATTTTTCCTGCAGACTTAAAATCCAAAATAACACACAAAATTAGATATTTCAAGCCACATTTCAAACCACCTTCATAGTGATGCTAAACAGGTATGTAGGCATGTATTTGATACATGGATGTAGTCTGTAGATGTACATCTATAGACTACATCCATGTGTGGTTCAAAGGAGAGACACAATCGCAAAACAACCTTGAAAAGAGGAGACAACTATCACCAGTTATCCATTTCAGGTTAACCTCACTAGGGTATGTGGGACGGTAGCGTCCCACCTCGCCAACAGCCAGTGAAACTGCAGGGCGCCAAATTCAAAACAACAGAAATCCCATAATTAAAATTCCTCAAACATACAAGTATTTTACACAATTTGAAAGATACACTTGTTGTAAATCCAACCACAGTGTCCGATTTCAAAAAGGCTTTACGACGAAAGCACACCAAACGATTATGCTAGGTCAGAGCCAAGTCACAGAAAAACAGGCATTTTTCCAGCCAAAGAGAGGAGTCACAAAAAGCAGAAATAGAGATAAAATTAATCACTAACCTTTGATGATCTTCATCAGATGACACTCATAGGAATTCATGTTACACAATACATGTATGTTTTGTTCGGTAAAGTTAATATTTATATCCAAAAATCTGAGTTTACATTGGCGCGTAATGTTCAGTAGTTCCAAAACATCCAGTGATTTTGCAGAGAGCCACATACATTTACAGAAATAATCATAATAAACATTGCTAAAAGATACAACTGTATTTTAGATCCCCTTCTCCTTAATGCAACCGCTGTGTCAGATTTAAAAAAAACTTTACGGAAAAAGCACACCATGCAATAATCTGAGTACAGCGCTCAGAGCCCAAACAACCCAAACAGATATCCGCCATGTTGTGTAGTCAACAGAAGTCAGAAATAGCATTAAAAATATTCACTTACCTTTGATGATCTTCATCAGAATGCACTCCCAGGAAATCCCAGTACCACAATAAATGTTTGTTTCGTTTGATAATGTCCATCATTTATGTCCAAATACCTCCTTTTTGTTCGCGCATTTAGCCCAGTAATCAACATTCATGAGGCGCGATCACTAGGTGCAGACGAAAAGTCAAAAAGTTCCGTTACAGTCCGTAGAAATATGTCAAATGATGTATATAATCAATCTTTAGGATGTTTTTAACATACATCTTCAATAATGTTCCAACAGGAGAATTCCTTTGTCTGTAGAATTGCAAACAAGGTCCTAAAGACTGTTGACATCTAGTGGAAGCCTTAGGAAGTATTCGATATTCAAAGAGTTGAAAAACCACAAATCTCAGATTTCCCACTTTCTGGTTGGATTTATTCTCAGGTTTATGCATGCCGTATGAGTTCTGTTATACTCACAGACATCATTCAAACAGTTTTAGAAACGTCAGAGTGTTTTCTATCCTAATCTACTAATGCATATATATATGCATATTCTAGCTTTTATGGCTTTTCATCCAAAATTACCAATGCTGCCCCCTACCCTAGAGAAGTTAAATAACTAAAAACTAAAACCGGCAGACATATTTCCCTTCAGGAATCGAGTTTGACAGCCCTGCTCTAATTTGGCATGTCCTATGGCACAACATGAATGAGCTTAGCCTTTAACGCAGGACATCGCAACTGTCAACCAAATGCGTTAGCTGTTATAGAACACCAGGAGATTTTAATACATTGTCGAGGTCACTATGGGTGTTGGTTTAAGATTGCTATAATATTATAATTATAACATAGAACTGATAAGGCTTGCAGACAAAGGTTGACTTGGAAAGTTTAACATAACAACTATTTTTCATCACAGCCCTTTTCCATGCTACACATAGTATGTCTAATGCTACATGCTGTAGACACACAGGTATGTTTTAATCTCCTTGTAAATCCAAAGATTTAATACCCATTCAAAATAGTAGTTTCCCAGGCCTCCCAAGACACTGCATCCCAGTGCTCGAGGTGTCACTACAGACCCAGGTTCAATCCAGGGCTCTGGACAGCCCAAATATTGTTGGGTTGATGAGATGAAATACATCAAGGAGGTCCCTGATATAATGTTGTCATAAAATTGGCATTGAATACTTCTGCACTGACCACCATGTTGTGTAACTAGATCTTGTAGTTTTATTTGACTTTTTGACCTGTTCTGGAAAAACTCAGGGCCCTATCCATCCACAACACATTCTACACAGCACAGCATATTCTCTTCAACCACACTAAACATCACTTAGTGTTGTCATAACCAGTGGAAAACATTTGCATGTAAGATGTGATCCATCTAGTGAAGTGATTGGCAGCAACACACGTGTATTGGTGGGAGTGGCTGAGGGTGTGGTTGTGGTTGAGGGAAGGGAGGGAGGAGGCAGTGACGTTGGGAGGGAGTGGGCAAGGTCATTTTCCTTTCTATTGGTCCTAAAGTGAAATCTCCACCCACCAGGGCAACAGATGATGCAAAACAAATTCACTGAGAGACTGAGTGAGGGTGTGTTAATGTCTGCACTCCTGTTTCAGCTTGTCAACCTAATGTCACACCTTCACCTTCAGACAAGAAGAGAACACCGTCTATTCAGGTTGGTTCATATTGTCTCTGACATAATCTCTGATTTAAGAACCAATGAGAATATATGCTAGATTTGATCAATTAGATAATATCATTAGAGGTTTTCAAAAAGACATTGAGTGAGTAAATTCAATAACATGTCATTTTATTAATAATAATACATGTTTTTTATATGGTGCTTTTCAAGGACCCAAAGTCACCTATTGTGTGCTGGTATTGATGCATTTTCTAATTGAATGAGTTGAAATGGAATTGAACCCAACCTTGGTTCCTTTGATTGATTCACGATTGATTAATTCATGTTTTACTGCTGCATTACAACAGAACAAATCCTCGTGAAACCTCTTTATTGTTGTAGAATACTGAAGCCCATCACACCAGTACAGAAGGTGAAGACATGAACATCTCAATGACAAACAGTTCTTCAGTAGCTCCTCTCTATGCACAAATCATATCCATCTACACTGCCTCCTATACAATCAACCTCATCCTGGGTCTCACTACCAATGTCTACGTCCTGTGGCTGATACTGACTGGAGTGGGAGGGACAATGGCCTCAGACTTCTTCTCTCTCAACCTGGCCGTGTTGGATGTCCTCTACTGCCTGTTTTCTGTCTTTGTCCTTGTCAACATGCACATACCCACAACTGCACTTACATATCTTGGAGCATTTTCTTATGGTTTCTTTAACACCGGTCGTCCCCTGTTCCAGTGCTGTATCTGTGTGGAGCGCTACCTGGCAGTGGTCCACCCTGTGGTCTTCCTGAAGTACAAACCCCTGAGATACAGGGTGGGGTGTTGTGGTGTTGTCTGGCTGATGGTTCTTGGGTCATGCTGTTTATCTTTGTTTGAGAATCTTTCACCAGTGTTCTTCTACTCTGTCTTTGTCCAGTCAATGATCTATTTCTCTCTGATGTCATTCTGCTGCCTCTCAGTTCTCCGGGCTCTGAAATGTCCAGGGCCGGGGGATGGGGACAGGGAGGGGACAAACAGCATTAAGATGAAGGCCTTTAAGATAATTTTGATTATCCTGGTGTATGCTTTGGTGTCTCAACTTCCACTGGCATTGATGGCACTGACACACAATTACTTTACAAATGTAGTGTTTTTTTCAGGAATGTCCATTTGTTTCAGCATCAGTGTGATCTCTGGGTTTGTGCAGCCCGTACTCTACCTCCACAGGGTTGGAAAGCTGCCCTGTATAAGATGTCCCTAAGACAAAAAGTCTAATCTCTTCAACATATTAATGCTTTAAATATGTAGTATATGTTATATTTATGTTCTGTGTTTTTTCATATAAATTAGTGAATTAAATATATGATTTTTTTTCCCATATGTATGTTATTATTTTCCAATTCATGATGTCTGAATGTATTTCTATTGTAATCAGTAGCCTGGAAAGTGATGGTTTGATATCCCCCCTTGTAGATTTTGTTTTAATAATATTTTGTCTCCAGTTTATGTACCCACGTAGAGCGCAAACCAGCCCCATGAACTTCTCAAATGGTCCATATTTAGCAAGAACATTGTGATATACAGTGGGGCAAAAAAGCATTTAGTCAGCCACCAATTGTGAATTGTGCAAGTTCTCCCAAATAAAAAGATGAGAGAGGCCTGTAATTTTAATCATAGGTACACTTCAAATATGACAGACAAAATGAGATTTTTTTTCTCCAGAAAATCACATTGTAGTATTTTTTATGAATTTGTTTGCAAATTATGGTGGAAAATAAGTATTTGGTCAATAACAAAAGTTTATCTCAATACTTTGTTATATACCCTTTGTTGGCAATTACAGAGGTCAAACGTTTTCTGTAAGTCTTTACAAGGTTTTCACACACTGTTGCTGGTATTTTGGCCCATTCCTCCATGTAGATCTCCTCTAGAGCAGTGATGTTTTGGGGCTGTTGCTGGGCAACATGGACTTTCAACTCCCTCCAAATATTTTCTATGGGATTGAGATCTGGAGACTGGCCAGGTCACTCCAGGCCCTTGAAATGCTTCTTACGAAGGCACTCCTTCGTTGCCCGGGCGGTGTGTTTGGGATCGTTGTCATGCTGAAAGACCCAGCCACGTTTCATCTTCAATGCCCTTGCTGATGGAAGGAGGTTTTCACTCAAAATCTCACGATACACGGCCCCATTCATTCTTTCCTTTACACGGATCAGTCATCCTGGTCCCTTTGCAGAAAAACAGCGCCAAAGCATGATGTTTCCACCCCCATGCTTCACAGTAGGTGTCACGTAGAGTAGGCCAGAAGGCTAAACTGGATAACATAACCTCTATCAAAATAAAAAGATGGCGGAGCCGCAAAAGTTCTTCTGTGCAAAGGTGTTTATTTACAAGTGATTCCGGAACAAAAAACAACAGTACTGCCATCAACATCTACCTTATGGGACAGCTTAAAAACAATGCTGCCCCATCCACAGCTCAATCCAAAAAATGCCTCTTAGAGACTGGAGAGAGGCTCCTTTTATAGGGCTAACCCCTCCCCTCAGAACAATTAACCCTAATTAATTAATCAATTAACAATACAAACCTACATTTTCCATGAACTAAACATACTAAAGGATATACATTGCAACACGGTTTTAAACAATATCACAACATAACATTTACAACATTACATCACTACTGACAATATCTTTCAATATGCCCATATGCATTAATGAGCCATTTGAGACAGGCACTATAAAGCCAACCCAATTCCCTTAGCTCGGGTCCTTTTCCAGCATACCCGGAAGCTACAGAGATGGAGAGAGAGGAACAGAACAAACAAACAATGCGCCCATCCACAACATTGATAAGTATAATAATTATTGTATCTCTCAAATATGAACATTGACAAGTGTGAAATGCATATACCAAGACAGAAGTTAAATTGTGTGTCGACCCACATTGTTAACTTATGGTATAATGGCGCAGGGAGGAGTGATGAATATGTGTGTGCGTTAAAGAACCAAATGCTGCCCGCGGCCAGTGACGGACTTCTACGTCACAGTAGGTATGGTGTTCTTTGGAGGCAACTCAGCATTCTTTGTCCTCCAAACACAACGAGTTGAGTTTTTACCAAAAAAGTTCTATTTTGGTTTCATCTGACCATATGACATTCTCCCAATCTTCTTCTGGATCATCCAAATGCTCTCTAGCAAACTTCAGACGGGCCTGGACATGTACTGGCTTAAGCAGGGGGACACGTCTGGCACTGCAGGATTTGAGTCCCTGGCGGCGTAGTGTGTTACTGATTGTAGGTTTTGTTACTTTGGTCCCAGCTCTCTGCAGGTCATTCACTAGGTCCCCCTGTGTGGTTCTGGGATTTTTGCTCACAGTTCTTGTGATCATTTTGACCCCACAGGGTGAGATCTTGCGTGGAGCCCTTGATTGAGGGAGATTATCAGTGGTCTTGTATGTCTTCCATTTCCTAATAATTGCTCCCACAGTTGATTTATTCAAACCAAGCTGCTTACCCATTGCAGATTCAGTCTTCCCAGGCTGGTGCAGGTCTACAATTTTGTTTCTGGTGTCCTTTGACAGCTCTTTTGGCCATAGTGGAGTTTGGAGTGTGACTGTTTGAGGTTGTGGACAGGTGTCTTTTATACTGATAACAAGTTCAAACAGGTGCCATTAATACAGGTAACGAGTGGAGGACAGAGGAGCCTCTTAAAGAAGAAGTTACAGGTCTGTGAGAGCCAGAAATCTTGCTTGTTTGTAGGTGACCAAATACTTATTTTCCACCATAATTTGCAAATAAATTCATTAAAAATCCTACAATGTGATTTTTTGGATTTTGTTTTCTCATTTTGTCTGTCATAGTTGAAGTGTAGCTATGATGAAAATTACATGTCTCTCTCATCTTTTTAAGTGGGAGAACTTGCACAATTGGTGGCTGACTAAATACTTTTTTGCCCCACTTTACATGTGTTTTCTCTTGAAATTATGGATAATGATTGTGGTTGAATGTTACAATTTAGATATTGTTGTCGATGATATGTTCAATAAATACTTATTAAGGAACTCCCTGTCTGTCTGTATTATTTAAATGGGAAACATAAAGGATATGTCTCTCTATTTTTTATAAATAATAACAATAATTATAATATGCAACAATAAACATGTATTCCCCCACAAATGATGCCACAATCCCCATGAGGGGCAATCAGTGACAACAAATCTGTCACAAACGGGACAGGAGATATGTTTGATCAAAGTTTATAATCTCAGTTGATTACTATAGTGCCCCTCTTCATCCTATCAGTGTCATTTTATAAATTCCGGATCTTTATGACAAGACGGATTATTCACCCATGTTTTATAAAAATCGGTCCAGTGGTGTATGAGATATTGCATGTGACTAACTTATGAACAGACGGAGACAGATCCATAGTCTCACCTCTGATTTCACAATGGGCACAATAACAATGTTTTAGCCTCCACCATGAAAATAACAACAAGAAAGAACTAAGAGAATGAAAAAGGACAGAGTCCTACACACAACCTCGCCAATGAGTGTTGTGAGAAAGAGAGCTTGGTGACAGCTTAGTAATTAAGTTCTGTCTCGTATGACTGCTGGGTGTATCACTAACCATGATCAAAATAGGCAACAGTAAACATGTAGTCCCCCACAAATGGTGGAGCACCCACCTTGGGCTAATCAGTGTCATTTTGTAAATGACAGCTCTCAACGGTAAGAAGCATCAATCACCCAAGTTTCATCAAAATCGGATCATTAGTGTCTGAGATTTTGCATGTGACTAACATACGTACAGTTGATTGCTATTGCGCCCCCTTTGGCCTATCAGTGTATTATTTATTTAATATGACAGGTCTGTATGGCAAGGCGCATCATTCACCCAAGTTTTATCAAAATTTGGCTACTGGTGTCTGAGATAAAGTATGGGTTAACTCATATCCCTGAGTATGTGTGCCACATTTCAGCTCTCTGAGTCAAACAGAACAGAAATATGATCATGTGCCAGTTGTACTGCCACCGTGTGGTCGATATTAATGTTCTGACTTAACCTCAGAGCTTTTTTTTTTTGTCCTGACAGTGTTCACAATATGTCTGCCAAATTGTGTTACGATATGAACATCCCTGACTGATTTATATGCATTTATGTGCCAGACCACACCCATGTGAATGTTTATTGGTCAACAGCAGCCATGTTGTTTTAGGTACTATTCTGGAAAATATTGTGATAAGGGACTTTCTTCCGCAGATGTCACATATCAGGTTTGGTGCAGATCTGTCATTCCATGACAGAAGAGTAGCGTTTTAAGTGTTTTTCAAAAAATTCTAAATGGAATAAAATCCATAATGGTGGACCTTATGGGTCCGTGATGCAAATGTGTTCCTTTTGAGGGAGGGACCTATGTACTGAATCTCATGTCTTTAGGTCAAACGGGGTGAGAGGCTTAAAATGTCAAAGTTTGTATTTTAAATCTCTTAAAGGGCACCATCTTTCCCATCAGTGTCATTTTGTAAATGCCGGATGTCTATAGCAAGACACATAATTCACCCAAGATTCATTGAAATCGGGACAGTGGGGTCTGAGCATGTGTGTGACTAACGGACGGACGGATGGAGACAGATCCACAGCCCCCCTCTTTATAGTGTGGGCAATAAAATAATTATATTTCAAAATATTTATCCTTAAAATCATGAGGAAGTTCCAGCTATAATATCATAAAATTGCCATTGAATACTTCTGCACTGACCACCATATTGTGTAACTAGGGCTAGTCGCTTTTCCTGACCTTTTGACCTGACTTGGTTTGGGAATACTCAGACCCCTATCCATCCAATACATATTCTACACAGTACGACATACTATCTTCAACCATTCTAAACATCACTTAGTGTTGTCATGGAACACATTTGCATGTGGGTTTTGGTCCAAGTGAGGTGATGTGCCGCATCAATTTACAGACGGGAGCATCACATGTGTCTTGGTGGGTGTGGTTGAGGGCGTAATTATGGGTGAGGGAGGAAGGGAGGACGGGTGGGAGGGAGGGGGGGAGTGAGTGAGCGATCGAGTGAGGTAGTAAGGGTGGGAGGAAGGGAAGGAGTGAGTGACTGGGTGAGTTCCTTGGCCATTCCATTGGTCCGAAATTGAAATCTCCACCCACCAGGGAATGCAGGTGATGCAAAACTAACTCACTGAGAGAATGAGTGAGGGTGTGTTATTAACGTCTGCACTCCTGCATCAGCTTGTCAACCCTAACATCACCCCTTCACCTTCAGACAAGAAGAAAATACCGTCTATTCAGGTTGGTTCATTTTATCTCTGACTATATCTCTGATTAAGAACTAATGAGAATGTGTGCTAGATTTGCTGAACTTGGATAATATCATTAGATGTGTTCAATAAGACATTGAGTGAGGTAATTCAATAACATGTAACTGTATTAATTGTAATATTACATGTTACCGATATGACGCGTTTCAAGGACCAAAAGTCACATTTCCTGAATTGACTTGGTTAAAACTGGATTGAACAAAACATTTTATTCCTTTGATTGATTCATGTATTTCTGCAGCATTCCAACAGAACAAATCCTAGTGACACCTCTTTATTGTTATAGAATACCCATTACACCAGTACAGAAGGTGAAGACATGAACATCTCAGAGACAAACAGCTCTTCATTAGCTGCTCTCAATGCACAAATAACATCCATCTATACTGCTTCCTGTACAATCAACATCTTCCTGGGTCTTCCCACCAATGTCTACGTCCTGTGGCTGATACTGACAGGAGCAGGAGGGACGATGGCCTCAGACTTCTTCTCTCTCAACCTGGCTGTGTCTGAGGTCCTCTACTGCCTGTTTTCTGTCTTCGTCCTTGTCAACAATCACATTCCTACAACTGCACTTGCATATCTTGCAGATTTTTCTTTTGGTTTCTTGAGCGCCGGTCGTCCCCTGTTCCAGTGTTGTATCTGTGTGGAGCGCTACCTGGCAGTGGTCCACCCTGTGGTCTTCCTGAAGTACAAACCCCTGAGATACAGGGTGGGGTGTTGTAGTGTTGTCTGGCTGATGGTTCTCGGGTCCTGCTGTCTGGGTGTGTTTGAGAACATTTTACCAGCGTTCGTCTACTTTATCCTTGGCCAGTCACTGATCTATTTTTCTCTGATGTCATTCTGCTGCCTCTCAGTTCTCTGGGCTCTGAAACGTCCAGGGCCGGGGGATGGGGACAGGGAGGGGACAAACAGCATTAAGATGAAGGCCTTTAAGATCATTTTGATTATCCTGGTGTATGCTGTGGTGTCTCAACTCCCACTAGTACTGGTGATATCGGCTAAAAGATACATTCCATATATGGCATTTTCTTCAGGCATGTCCATTTGTTTCTGCATCAGCGTGATCTCTGGGTTTGTGCAGCCCCTCCTCTACCTCCAAAGGGTGGGGAAGCTGCCCCGTATCAGAGGTCTCTAAGACAAAAAAGTCAAAAATCTGTTAAACCTTTTAGAACCTTAAAAATATGACTTTCTATTTGAACACAATTGCATTTTATTAATGGCAATTTGACTACACAGATCTACTGCGACAAGATCCTGAGACCTATTGTCATCAGCCGCCATCACCTAATGTTTCAGCACGATAATGCACCACCCCACCCCATTTCGCAAGGATCTGTAAACAATTTCTGGAAGATGAAAATGTCCCAGTTCTTGCACGGCCTGCACGCTCATCAGACATGTCACCCATTGAGCATGTTTTGGATGGCCTGGATCAGTGTGTACAACAGTGTGTTCCAGTTCCCACCAATATCCAGCAACTTCGCACAGTCATTGAAGAAGGGTGGCGCAACATTACACAGGTCACAATGAACAGCCTGATAAACTTTTTGGAAAGTAGTTGTGTCACGCTGCAAGCGGCAAATGATGGTCACACCCGACACTGACTGGTTTTCTGATCCACGACCCCAGCTAGCCACTGTTCCTAAACAGCTAACCTCCTGTTACCATGGAAAATATTAGGCTTGGCTTGAGTTAAGGGGTCTTGCTCTTTCACGTGCAGATGCTATTTAAATAAAATGCACTCCAATGACTCACTACTTCAGTGCAACAGTTGATTTCCGTAGAAGGGAATTCTCAGTCAATGTAAAGAAATGAAAAACATTATAAACAATACATGAATGAAATAAGTCATATTTAGTAATAATATATTTAACTTACATATATAGAGGTTTTCATTACAAGAAGATTCTCAACAACTTAATTTGCCTAAATGAACCCTTGACCTCTGTGACACACACACAGTTTTACATTACATCTCCAGGAATTTGCATCAGCAGCCTTAGCTGCTGGCCATGTTTGATTCCCTCTGTAGCTCAGCCACTTTGACTGTCTAATGAGAGCACACCAGCTCTGTCAGGAGGAATGGGCCAAAATTCACCAAACTTATTGTGGGAAGTTTGTGGAAGGCTACCCAATATGTTTGACCCAAATTAAACAATTTTAAAGTTAATGCTACCAAATACTAATTGAGTGTATGTACACTTCTGACCCACTGGGAATGTGATGAAAGAAATAAAAGCTTAAATAAATCAAATCAAAATCAAATTTATTCATAAAGTCCTTCTTACATCAGCTGATATCTCAAAGTGCTGTACAGAAACCCAGCCTAAAAGCCCAAACAGCAAGCAATGCAGTTGTAGAAGCACAGTGGCTAGGAAAAACTCCCTAGAATGGCCAGAACCTAGGAAGAAACCTAGAGAGGAACCAGGCTATGAGGGGTGGTCTTCTAGCTGTGCCGGGTTGAGATTATTACAGAACATGGCCAAGATGTTCAAATGTTCATAAATGACCAGCAGGGGCAAATAATAATAATCACAGTGGTTGTCGAGGGTGCAACAGGGCAGCACCTCTGGAGTAAATGTCAGTTGGCTTTTCATAGCCGATCATTCAGAGTATCTCTACCGCTCCGGCTGTCTCTAGAGAGTTGAAAACAGCAGGTCTGGGACAGGTAGCAAGTCCGGTGAACATGTCAGGGTTCCATAGCCGCAGGCAGAACAGTTGCAAGTGGAGCAGCAGCACGGCCAGGTGGACTGGGTACAGCTAGGCGTCATCAGGCCAGGTAGTCCTGAGGCATGGTCCTAGGGCTCAGGTTCTCTGAGAGCAAGAGAGAAAGAAAGAGAGAAAGAGAGAAAGAGAGAGATAATCAGAGAGAGCATACTTCAATTCACACAGGACACCGGATAAAACAGGAGAAATACTCCAGATATAACAAACTGACCCTAGCCCCCCGACACATAAACTACTGCAGCATAAATACTGGAGGCTGAGACAGGAGGGGTCGGGAGACACTGTGGCCCCATCCGACGATTCCCCCAGACAGGGAACAAACAGGCAGGATATCAATAAATAATTCTCTCTACTATTATTCTGACATTTTATTTTCTTACCTAAAACAGGTAATTTTTACTGGGATTAAATATCAGGAATTGTGAAAAACTGTGTTTAAATGTATTTGGCTAAGGTGTATGTAAACTTCCGACTTCAACTTTAGATAGTATCAGATATAATTAAACAAAGATAACTTAATTGTTTGCTTTTATTGTTTATTCTCATTCTATCATTTATGATTTTAAAAATGATCTCACTCTCGTCTGTAGAACAGGACCTCTCCCACCCTGAAAACCGAAATCTACACTGGGAATTCTGTATTATAAAAATAAACTCACTCTCTTCTGCAGGACAGGGAACTCTCTGAAATCACTGCCTCTTCTGAGAAGGGCTCAAGTTCTGTTCATTACCAATTTATTATTTAAACTGTATTCTTGGCATTTTAAATTATGATTATGACTTTGAATATCACTGCCTCAGCATGATGTTAGATCCTGACCCAATATTAAACATAGAGGGAGTCCCAAATGGCATTCTATTACCAATATAGTGCACAACTTTAGGGGATCAACATCCTGTTGATGCCAGGAGTTCCTCTAGAGGAACGCCACCCCCCCCCGTTCAGCTCAACCCGTGGCGCATGGAACGCAAAAATATTCTTAGAAATATTTAACCTCCACACATTAACAAGTCCAATAGCTCAAATGAAAGATAAACACCTTGTTCATCTACCCAGCATGTCAGATTTTTTAAATGTTTTACGGCGAAAACACACCACATATTTATATTAGACCACCACCGAAATCAAGACAAGAGGCAGCCATTTTGTCCCAGAAAATATAAAATTATAAAAGCAGGATTAAAAAATAAATCATTGACTAACCTTTTGAAAATCTTCATCAGATGACAGTAATAGGACATGTTACACAGTACATTTTTTTTATTTTTATAATATGCTATATATATCCATAAATGTCCATTTACAATGAGCTCATGTTCAGAAATTACTCAAAAATGTCCGCAGGAAATCTAGGTAGCGCGGCAAGATAACGTAAATAGACATCATAAACTTTGGCTAAATATACATGTTCTACATATAGTTAGAAAGATACACTGCTTCTTTATGCAACCGCTTTGTTACATTTCTTTTTAACGTTACAGAAATCGCACACTATTCAATATGCTGAGACGGCGCTCAGATACAAGCTACATTTCTCCGTAATGTTGGAGTCAACAGAAACACAGATTTAAGCATAAATATTCCCTTACCTTCGATGGTCTTCGTTCAGAATGTTCTGGAAGGGTTCATACTTACCCAATACATCGTTTGGTTTCAAGTCTTGCGTCTTTGTATTAGCTACTGCTAATAACATCAGCTGAAATGCACCCAAAATGTCCTCTGGTCCGGAAAAGTTGCGCATCAAAACTTCAAAATTACATATTATATGTCGACTAAACAGGTCAAACTAAGTGCAGAAGCAAGCTTTATGATGTTTTTAACACACAAAACAAATTTCAATTCAACCGGGCATCGTTTGCTCTTCCCAGGAGTGCTGGAACAAAGGAATGGCTGTGACCAATTCGCGCCCTGACGCACAGGTTTTTTCTCGCGGCACTTACTCAAATCACTCCCATAGGGTCAATTCTCGCGCGATTTGAACGATTAAACGCTCTACAGAATGAGGACATCTAGTGGAAGAGATGGAAAGTGTCCCCAGATCCATAAGTGGTTGGGAAGGGTGGGGGCGATGACGTCAAAGTTGCTCCAACTTTCATGACCACAAAACTAGTTTGGAAGAATGCATGCCCTGTGAGTTCTGCTATACTTACAGACATAATTCCAACGGTTTTAGAAGCTTTAGAGTGTTTTCTATCCAATAATAATTATTATATGCATATATTAGCAATTTTTTACAATTTTTTTTTCAGTTTTCTAGGGGTACCCAATTTCTCCAAAGGGGGCGTAAATCTGCCATGTCCTCAACAGGCTTTAGAGAACTACATCCTTAAGGGGTGATTTTTTCAAAAATTTGCTTTTGGATGTTGACTTGGGTTACATTTCCAATATGAAAAACCCCGGTGGAGCGCACTCGCCCCCTGTTGGATTTTTGAAGTGTTACAACTGGCAATTGCCATATGGCATTTGCAATATACTTTGCATGAATCAACGCCACATTGGGTGGTATTGGACATCGTGTATATGGTTTGTCCAATGCCAATATTCCCTTACATAAACAAGGACATTTCTAAGTGACCCCAAACTTTTGAACGGTAGTGTACACTTGCTAAACTCAACATGGGTCCTGTGTGGCACAGTTGGTAGAGCATGGCACTTCCAATGCCGGGGCTGTGGGTTTGATTCACATGGGGTAAAAGCCTGAAAAAGTTAGAGCATGTACTCACTACTACTGTAAGTTGCTCTGGATAAGAGTGTCTGCTAAAATGTCAACTATATCTGTATATATGGCCACATCACATGGTTAGGAACTCCCATGTCTCTAGCTAATGCATAGGTGATGTCAATTAAGCCTTGTTCACGTTTGAAGTGACTCAAATACATAATTTTTTCCATATCTGATTTGAATCTATTATTTTTCCTGTAGTCTCAACAGCCAAAAAGCACATGAAATCAGATATTTGAAGCCATTTCAAACCTCCTTCATGTGTGATTTGAAATCAGACACAAATCTGATCCCTGGCCATGCAACCTTTATTTGAACAGGCAAATCTGATTTATTTGCCCTCAAGTGATACTTATACTTATTTCACATATGTTGTTGATTGCTAGCTGCTATGTTGACAGTTTTGACAAGAATATGTGGTATCGAACTGGCTTGTTAATTGTTTACAAACAAATGAGTGAATGTGCCTCAAAGCTAAACTGCTACCTAGCTAGCTAGTTGACAGATGTGCCTAGCCAAAAATGACTAGTTTGAAAGTTGGATCGTCTTATCCTTTGAGGCTGTAAAAGTGTTCTTACACTATGATTTTGAACAATCAAAGCAAATTGGGGGGGCAGGGTAGCCTAGAGGTTAGAGCGTTGGACTAGTTACCGAAAGGTTGCAAGTTCAAATCTGGTACAAGTCTGTCGCTCTGCCCCTGAACAGGCAGTTAACACACACTGTTCCTAAGCCATCATTGAAAAAAATAATTTGTTCTGACTTGCCTAGTAAAATAAAGGTAAAAAAATAAAAGGGAAATGTCCAAGGCAGGCAATGTTGTCACCTTAGCTTGCTACATCACTTCCAAGTGACAGGAAGCACGAGCACCAATCAGCCTACATCACAGCGTTCACACCCGTCATCATTATGACAACTAGAGTAGAAATGTCAAGAAATGACTGCTGTCTGACCACACACAAATCCGATCTGGTCACTTGTATAACTTTCTTGGACAGTCAGTATTCTAAAACTGATTTGAAAAACAAAACAGATTTGAGCATTAAGGCCTGCAGTGTGAGGTTTCACAACCTCTTCGATTAATCATAGGCTATGTATGGCCATTTGGTTCTGTTAAACACAGTCATTTGCATAGGTGTAATGACTTGCTGCACCTGTTTGTGATTCACAGGTGTTCAAGCTGAGACTAATAGACCTGACTTGTGTTCAGGACATGTTTTGAATGTGTTTAAAAAACAAAGGTGAGCATTCTCATTGGATAAGATCAGAAAGTACCTCCTCCATTTCCATATGTTTTCCCCCTGTTATGTTGTGTCTGTTGTGTATGAACCAACATTCAGTTCTTGATGGACACAGACTTTCCAGGAGAGACAAGAGCTCCATCAGTCAAGGTTTGAAATAGTTTTTTTCCTATTCAAAATCAGAATTGTTGCTTTGAAATAAGAATTCAGTTCCCTTTTGTTCTGGAATTCTGACTTATTTTAGCAGGAAAAAATGTATTAGGTATATTTTATGCATGCTTTATATGAATGTCTTACAGGAATTAGACTTTTCAGTTAGTATTGAGGAAACACCATAAAAGGTTATTTAAATGTATGTGTATATTGTATGATCTGGTGTTGACAGTTAATTTAATGCCTCTCTCTCTCTCTCTCTCTCTCTCTCTCTCTCTCTCTCTCTCTCTCTCTCTCAGCCTCCTTCACACTTCAGAACTACACCAAGAGATGAGATGAATACTTCAACTCCAGCTACCAACTCTTCCCTTCCTGAAGATCTACTGGCTGTCTACTTTGCCCAACTCACATCAATCAGCACTGCTTCCTTTGCAATCAACATCATCCTGGGTCTGCCCACTAATGTCTACATTCTATGGCTGATAGTGACTGAAGCGGGGACTGAAGTGGGAGGGACGATGGCTTCAGAGGTCTTCTTTCTCAACCTGGCCGTGACTGAGGTCCTCTTCTCCCTGTCTGCTATCTTTTATTTCATCAAGCTGCACGACCCCTCATTCGTTGTCTTGTACTTCTTGTTATTTTCTTATGGTTTTCTTTTCACCGGTCGTCCTCTGTTTCAAAGCTGTATCTGTTTAGAGCGCTACCTGGCGGTGGTCCACCCTGTGGTCTTCCTGAAGTACAAACCCCTGAGATACAGGGTGGGCTGTTGTAGTGTTGTCTGGCTGATGGTTCTTGGATCCTGTCTGTTCTTTGTGCTGGTGAATGAAAGATCTGTTGTATATAATGTTTACTGGGGTGAGGTTCTGATGTTGTTTTTGTTGAAGCTATTCTGCTGCCTCTCAGTTCTCAGGGCTCTGAAACGTCCCGGGCCAGGGGAAGGGGAGAGGGAGGGGCGAAATGACATGAAGATGAGGGCTTTTAGGATAATTGTGATTATCATGGTGGCTATGATGGTGAATTATCTTCCTTATGAGGTATTTATACCTTTAAAAGGTTGTTTGACTGATGGGGATTTTCTTTTGGCATCTAACATTTGTTTCATCATCAATGTGATTACTGGGTTGGTGCAGCCCCTCCTTTACCTCCACAGGGCTGGGAAACTGCCCTGTATCACGCTCTGTAAGACAAAATAGAGGCTAGAATAGTGTAATAATTGTTTATTGATGTGTTCATGTAAGGCTCATCTGCAAAAGAGACCTTGGTATCAACATGACTCTTTGCTTAAAAAAAGGTTAAATGAAATACAAATTGTATATACAATATCAACATAATATTGTAAACTAATTACAACATGTTTTTAGCTGACAAACAATGTTGTGATTATATATTTGTTATATATTGGCGATGATGTGTGGAAAAATATGTATATTTTAATCCCTTCCCACTAAAGTCGAAGAAACATTTAAAAAATAGATTTCTATAACTATAACTATACATTCCTTTCATATCTGTATTTAATAGTGACATTGGGCTATAATACCAACATTGTACAATGTATTGTCACGCCCTGACCTTAGAGATCCTTTTTATGTCTCTATTTTGGTTGTTCAGGGCGTGAGTTGGGATGGGCATTCTATGTTGTGTTCTATGTTGTCTAGTTCTATGTGTTTTGCCGGTTGTGGTTCTCAATCAGAGGCAGCTGTCTATCATTGTCTTTGATTGAGAACCATACATAGGTAGCCTTTTCCCACCTGTGTTTGTGGGTAGTTGTTTTCACCATACAGAACTGTTTCGTTTGGTCGGTCGTGCTCGTTGTTGTTTTGGTCAGTGTTCAGTTGATTTAATAAAATACAAATGATGGACACTTACCACGCTGCGTATTGGTCCGATCCTGACTACTCTTCATCAGACGAAGAGGATCGTTACATGTATATATGGGGTTAATACACTATTTATATAAAGGTATCTGGACACCCCTACAAATTATTGGATTCTACTATTTCAACCACACCTGTCGCTGACAGGTGTACAAAATCAAGCACACAGCCATGCAATCTCCATAGATAAACATTGACAAAAGAATGGCCTTAATGAAGAGGTCAGTGATTTTTAATGTGTCACCGTCATAGGATGCTGCCTTTCCAACAAGTCAGTTTGTCAAATTTCTGCCCTGCTAGAGCTTCCCCGGTCATCTGTAAGTGCTGTTATTGTGGAAACATCTAGGAGCAACATCGTCTCAGCTGCAAAGTGGTAGGTCACACATGCTCACAGAATGGGACCGCCGAGTGCTGAAACACGTAGCATGTAAAAATCTTCTGTCCTCGGCTGCAACACTCCCTACCGAGTTCCAAACTGCCTCTGAAATTGGTTTCCATGGCCGCACACAAGCTAAAGATCAAGATCGTTAGCATATCTTGGGGGAATGATATTTGTTAGTATAGCCATTGTTTGACTTCAAATACAAACTTTTGAAGTATAGAGCCGTAAGAATAAAAAATGCTTCACTGTCCCAATAATTACGGATAATTATTTAAAATAAATAATAAAATAATTTATTAGCAAAAATGGACAACATTCAGATTTTTTTTAAATCATCAGATATAGATATATATAACTCAGCAAAACAAGAAACATCCTCTCACTGTCAACTGCGTTTATTGTCAGCAAACTTAACATGTGTACATTTTTGTATGAACATCACATGATTCAACCACTGAGACATAAACTCAAGTGCCACAGACATGTGACTAACAGAAATGGAATAATAAATCCCTGAACGAAGCGGGGGTCAAAATCAAAAGTCACAGTCAGTGTCTTGTGTTATTCAGGCTAGGGTCTATTTTTCTGAATTTCCGCCTGACTGATGTGCCCAAAGTAAACTGCCTGTTACCCAGCCAGGATAGGTATATAATTGATACCATTGGACAGAAAACACTAAAATGATGTTTAAGACTATAATACAATTGATATGGTAGGAGAAAATCCAAAGAAAAACCACCTGGAATGTTTTCTTTTTTTTTGGATCCCATGCTCTTACAATGGAAAGCGATGGAGCATATAAGCAATTCCAGCTCCCATAATGCAATTACTTTGGCTTCCACTAGATGTCAACAGTCTTTGATCAAGGTTTCAGGCTTGTTTCTTCCCAAACGAAGAAGAATACTGAGTTTTGATGACTCACATTTGGACCTGCTAATTTTGCTTTTCTATTGAACATACTTCTTTCCGTATGAAATATTATAGTTGAATTACATTTTAGGTCACCTGAGGATTAACCTCTCTGAACCACCCATACCAGATCCGGGATAATTGTCATCAGCAACGCTGAATAGCATAGCGCCACAGTCAAATAATATTACTAGAAAATATTCATATTCATGAAATCACAAGTGCAATATTGCAAAACACAGCCTAGCCTTTTGTTAATCCACCTGTCGTCTCAGATTTTGAAAATATGCTTTACAACGAAAGCAATCCAAGCGTTTGTATGAGTTTATCGATCACTAGACAAAACATTATGAACACCTAGCATCAAAGTAGCTTGGTCACGAAAATCAGAAAATCAATCAAATTAATCGCTTACCTTTGATGATCTTTGGATGTTTTCACTCTCGAGACTCCCAGTTACACAACAAATGTTCCTTTTGTTCCATAAATATTATTTTTATATCCAAAATAATACCTACTTGTTTGTCGCATTATGTTAAGAAATCCACAGGAAAGAGCGGTCACGACAACGCAGACAAATTCCAAATAATATCCATAATGTCCACAGAAACATGTCAAACGTTTTTTTATAATCAATCCTCAGGTTGTTTCTAAAATATATATTCAATAATATATCAACGGGGAGTGTAGGTTTTTCAATAGGACAGGGAGAAACAATGGCCGCTTTACTCTGTTGCGCAAACTCACTCTGAAAGCCCCCACCTATCCACTTACGCAATGTGATCTTTCGCGCTCATTTTTCAAAATAAAAGTCAAACTATGTCTAAAGACTGTTGACACCTTAGGGAAGCCATAGAAAAAGGAATCTGGTTGATATCCCTTTAAATGGAGGATAGGCATGCATAGGAACAGAGAGTTTTCAAAATAAGAGGCACTTCCTTGATTGGATTTTCCACAGGTCACTTACGAAATGTAGTCGTTTACGCTCATTGTTCAACATAAAGGCGTGAAACTACGTCACAATGCTGTAGAAACTTTAGGGAATATGTAGAAAAAGGAATCTGGTTTTATATCCCTTTCAGTGGCCAATAGAGGTGCATAGGAACACAACGGTCTCAAAACATGAGTCACTTCCTGATTGGATTTTTCTTAGGCTTTTGCCTGCAATATCAGTTCTGTTATACTCACAGACAATATTTTGACAGTTTTGGAAACTTTAGAGTGTTTTCCATCCTAATCTGACAATTATACGCATAATCTAGTTTCTGGGGCTGAGAAATCGACAGTTTCAAATGGGTACGTTCTTTAGCCAAAAACTAAAATACTGCCCCCTGCACGCAAAAGGTTAAGCAGACCACCATGGTGCCTGTGCCCAAGAACACTAAGGTAACCTGTGTAAATGACTACAGACCAGTAGCACTCACGTCTGTAGCCATGAAGTGCTTTGAAAGGCGGGTCATGGCTCACATCAGCACCATTATCCCAGAAACCCTAGACCCACTCCATTTTGCATATCACCACAACAGATCCACAGCAATCTTTATTTCACTCCATACTGCCCTTTCCCACCTGGACAAAAGGAACACCTATGTGTGAATGAATGTGTGCTGATTTAAGCCAGTGAGGCCAATTCATGTGTGTTCTGGACCTACGGTTCACCAGCACGCACACAACATATACTGGTTACAAATGTGCATTAGTGGTCTTGATACTGTGGGGTGTATTTTGGATGGGGCCTTTTCAATTCAGTTTTAAATTGGGTATGCAGAAGGATGAGATACTACGGTTGTGAAATGGGTTCCGAAGGACAGGGGAAGAAATGGAAGAGGAAGTATTTTAATGGTGTTGAATGCCCTGTATCCTGACATTCTGGTGAGGCCTTATCAATCTCACTAGAAATGATCGGAACCAAGGGGGATTTAATTATAAAATGAATGAGAAACACCCGTCTCTATTAAAATTGTACTATTACTTTGATATATTATTTCCGTAGGGACTTATAAAGAGTTGTAATTCTATGTTGATTAGTTATTCGAATTAGCTCATTTTTGTTTCAAAATGTTGTTTTTAAATCATGTGTTCGAAGGGAAAATTACCAGTTCCCTGTGGTCCTGGTTTTTGGGTAAATATACAGAGGTACTGTGGTCAGTCTGCATATAGAAGATAAAATATATATTAATAAGAGAGGACAGTTACTTCAAATGGATTGTGATACATATATTGCTGATTTCATTTTGTATTTTTGTTTCGATACAACTTTCACCAGATTGAGATACTGATCTTTCATTACGAGGCCACTCGTGACAGAAAAACAGGGAAAGGGAGGGCTGTAATGAGAAGAGTTATTACCAGAAATAAAAAGGTTCTATGTACATTCTATCATGGATGATGTGTGCTAAATTGAGAAGATGGAATTTGAGTCCTATACTCAAAGTAAGCACTAATGACTGTTATTTTAAATTTGGGTTGGATAATTTCTAAGATGTTTTAGTTATGATTTGGAAACAGCAAGAGAGAGTTGCTACAGAATGGTCAGGGGTGGGGGCGCTGCGTACATTTATTTTGCTGAGGGAGGCTCCAGAAACCTTATCTCTAAGTGACCAGGGAGGTTGTTCATGTCCAGGAAGGTTGTTTGTGTCCAGGGAGGTTGACCTTAACCCACCACCTATAGCGACCTTAACCCACCACCTATAGCGACCTTAACCCACCACCTATAGCGACCTTAACCCACCTCCTATAGCGACCTCAAAATTATATTCATATCTCTTGGCGTACTGTAACAGCTAAGGTGTTGGGTTAACAATTGTAAGGTCCCGTGTTCAAGGCTGTTGTCATTCATGGTGTGCCACAGACTACGCCACCTTAGAGCAGGGCTGTCAAACTAGATTCCTGTAGGGAAATATGCTTGCTGATTTTAGTTTTCTATTATTTAACCTGAAATAGATAACTGGTGATTGGTGTCTCCTCTCTTCATGCTAGCCAAACAATATATACATTTTGTTGGTATGACATGCTAGAAGAAATGGAAAGGATTTATCAAGTTGCACAGTATAAAATGGCTTGAAGGTAGACACGGAATTGTAAAGACATCAAAATGTATCTGCAGAGGTTAATGACAGTATCTTCTGACATTTGGTCACAGTTGGCTGTAGCCTCCTCACGTGTTATAGTAGTATAGTAATGAGGTTTGGATGTTTTCTCTTCTTTACAACAAGTAACAGAAGGATACATGTGTAGTTCATCACACTCATGTATTAAAGTTCCAAAGAATAAAAACACCAAGTGTAATATACACACTTTAAAAGCCTTGTACAATGTGGGCATTATCGCCCCATTTCACTAATAAATACAGATATGAATGTAATGTATAGTTCTAGAACTAAAAATAACTAAAAAATATATTATTTCACTCTAGTGAGACGGGATTGAAATATACATATTTTTCCATACATCATCACCACATATAACTCATATCCAATCAAAACATTGTCTGTCAGCTGCAAACATATTGTAACTAGTTTACAATTATTCTTATTTTTTTTAACCTTTTTTTACGCAGGGATTCATGCTGAGACCACTATCTCTTTTGCAGATGAGCCCGGCATGAACAATTCAGTAAAAAACAGTTACACAACGCATTTCTACAGGTATTTACACAATTCAACTTTGGAATCAGGTGGTAGAACCACAGGACTTCATAAAGCCTATTATATAGCCTGTTAGTGTTTAAATACTGGAGAGTTGAGACCAAATCACAGACGCCGGACAGAGTGGATTTCAGTTGTAACAAAAGACAGTTTTAATGAGTCAGAGATATCTTGTCCCGCAGTTTTACGTGCACGGACCTAGTTCACATAACTCGGCAAGGAGTCAGGTGAAAAAGAGACTTTATACTACGGTTACATTCATTTTTATACATAGAATAAAGTAGGTGGAGTCTTGTCGTTTCGGTCTTCTTGACTGGTCGGAGGGTTGGAGGCGGGCCTTGCTCTAGCCAGAGCAGAAGCCCCATTGGTGCACAGCAGAGCCTTATCCTGAGCATTCAACCAATAGAGGGGGTCAGTCTTGTGGCTGGGTGTATGTGTTCTTACGACGGAATGTCTTTGTTTATATGAGCTATGTGTATGAATACTTATATAACAAGCCTCTATTATCTCTTAGAGAATTCTGATACAGGACATTTTCCCCAACCTGTGGAGGTAAAGGAAGGGCTGCACCAACCCAGTAATCACATTGGTAATGAAACAAATCCTTAATGCAAACTAAAACTCTTTAACGTTCAAACAAACTTTTAAAGGTATATTTATCTCAAAAGGAAGATAATTCACCATCATAGCCATCATGATCATTAACATAATCTTAAATGCCCTCATCTTCATGTTATTTGTCCCCTCCCTCTCCCCCGGCCCGGGACGTTTCAGAGCCCTGAGGACTGAGAGGCAGCAGAATAGCTTCAACAAAAACAACATCAGAAACTCACCCCAGTAAACATAAAACATAAAAGTGACTTTATTCCCAAGCATAAAGAAAAGACAGGACACAAGCACCATCAGCCAGACAACACCACAACACCCCACCCTGTATCTCAGGGGTTTGTACTTCAGGTAGACAACAGGGTGGACCACCGCCAGGTAGCGCTCCACACAGATACAGGACAGGAACAGGGGACGACCAGTGAAAACAAACCCATAGGAAAAAATATCAGTAGAAAACCGTAAGAAAATACCAACATGTACAAAATAAAGATGGTGGGGTGGTGTAGCCAGATAAAATACAAGACTGCTGACAGGCAAAAGAGGACCTCAGACAAGGCCAGGTTGAAAGTGAAGAATTCTGAGACCATCCTCCCTTCCACTTCAGTCACTATCATCCACAGGATGTAGATATTGGTGGGGAGGCCCAGGATGAAGTTGATTGCATAGGAAGCAGTGCTGATTGATTGATCTTTGGAAAAGAAAGCAGCAAATTGATATGTATGCAGGGAAGAGTTTGCAGATGAGGTTGAAGTATTCATATTTTCAGTTGGGCCAGTTCTGATGTGTAATGGAAGCTGATAGAGGGAGAGAGACGGAGCAAGACAGAGAGAGAGA
The DNA here is from genome assembly GCF_013265735.2 of Oncorhynchus mykiss. Classification (NCBI taxonomy): domain Eukaryota; kingdom Metazoa; phylum Chordata; class Actinopteri; order Salmoniformes; family Salmonidae; genus Oncorhynchus; species Oncorhynchus mykiss. The sequence continues at coordinate 9,697,485 of NC_048583.1, read as the reverse complement.
AAGACAAAGTGACAGACACATAGACAGAGGGAGCGATGGATTAATGCATTCAAAGAAACATATGAACAGACAATCATATAATTTAGATGTAAATGTGGATTATTACAATTACAGTTTAGTACTATAGTACTATCTAACCTACATCCCATACAATTATTTTCAGAAATTCAGAATTCCAGAATTTTCTTTGAAATCGAAGGACATTCTAATACTTTTTTTATATGGGAAACTCCGTCCCCTGACCCCCCCAAGAAAGTCAGAAGTGACTACTGCAATCATTTTGATTTTTTTAGGAGAAAAAACAACCATTTCTAACCTTGACTGATGGAGCTCTTCTCTTTCCAGGAAAGTATGTCTGTCAAGAACAGAATGGTGGGTCATACACTACAGACACAACTTAACAGGGGCAAAACGGATGGAAATGGAGGAGGTGCTTCCTAACCTTATCCAATGAGAATGCTCATCTTCGTTTTTTAACCCCAATCAAAACATTTCACATTTGATGAGTCCTGAACTCAAGCCAGGTGTATGGTGCCCAGCTTGTACACCTGTGAGTCACAAACAGGTGCAGCAGGTCATTACACCTATGCAAATGCTTTTGTTTGCCAGGACCTAATGGCAATGCACAGTCTATGATTGATTGAGGAGGTTTTGTAAGTGACCGCACCTTCACAGTAGCTAGGGACAGGAGATGTTCTAACCATGTAACATGGACGTAAAAAACGGATCGAAATTATACTGAACATAAATATAAATACAACGTTCAACAATATCTAACAATTTACTGAGTTACAGTTTTTATAAGGAAATCAGTCAATTTAAATAAATTAATTAGGCCCTCATATATGGATTTCACATGACTGGGCTGCAGACATGCATCTGTTGGTCACAGATACCTTAAAATAAAGGGGCCTCATAATGGGATTTAGGATCTTATCAAGGTATTTCTGTGTATTCAAATTTGCATCGATAAAATGCATTGTATTTGTGGTCCGTAGCTTATGCCTGACCATATCATAACCTCATCGCCATAATGGGGCTCTGTTCAAAACATTGACATCAGCAAACCACTAGCCGACATGACACAACACACGTGGTCTGCGTTTGTGAGGCCGGTTGGATGTACTGACAAATTCTCTAAAACAATGTTAGAGGCGGCTTATGGTAGAAAAATTAATATTAAACTATCTTGCAACAGCTCTGGTCGACATGCCTGCCGTCAGAATGCCAATTGCACGCTCCCTCAAAACTTGAGACAAATGTAGCATTGTGTAGTGTTGCAAAACTGCACATTTTAGAGTGGCATTTTATTGGCCACAGCACAAGGTGCACCTGTGTAATAACAATGCTGTTTAATCAGCTTCCAAAAAATGATAAAGCTTGCTTCCAAATGGGTCTTCCAAATGAACAATGACCCCAAGCATACCTCCAAAGTTGTGGCAAAATGGCTTAAGGACAACAAAGTCAAGGTGGCCACACAAATCCCTGACCTCAATCCTATAGAACATTTGTTGGCAGAACTGAAAACGTGTGTGCGAGCAAGGAGGCCTACAAATCTGATTCAGTTACACCAGCTCTGTCAGGAGGAATGGGCCAACATTCACCCAACCTATTGTGGAAAGCTTGTGGAAGGCTCCCCAAAACGTTTGACCCAAGTTAAACAATTTGAAGGCAATGCTACCAAATTCTAATTGAGTGTATGTAAACTTCTGACCCACTGGGAATGTGATGAAAGAAAATAAAGTGGAAATAAATCATTCTCTCTACTATTATTCTGACATTTCACATTCTTAAAATAAAGTGGTGATCCTAACTGACCTAAACCAAGGAATTTTTATTTAGATTAAATGTCAAGAATTGTGATAAACTGAGTTTAAATGTATTTGGCTAAGGTGTATGTAAACTTCCGATTTCAACTTTATCTATTATACATGAGCTTCTTGTATATGTCTGTATCAGCTTTGCACATCTGTTTTGGAGGATTTTCTCCCATTCTTCCTTGCAGATGTTCTCAAACTCTGTTTAGTTAGATGGGGAGTGGCAGAGAACAGCAACCTTCAACTCTCTCTATGGATTCTCAACTGGATTGTCTGGGCTTTGACTGGGCCACTCAAGGACTTTCACATTCTTTTTCTGAAGCTATTTCAGCCTTGCTTAGGCTGTATGCTTGGTGTCAATGGGCTGTTGGAGCGTATATCTTTGCCCAAGTCATTTGCAGTCTGATGCCGGTTCTCATCAAGTACTTGCCTGTATTTGATTTAATTCATGTTTCACTCTATCCTTATCGGTCTCCCAGTCCCTGACGCTGAAAAGCATCCCCATAGCATGATGCTGCTACCAGTATGCTTCACGGAAGGGATGGTGTTTGACGGTGAGACTATTAGTTGCCTATTAGTTGTCAAATAGTTCATGAAGAGATGGGAGAATATTGCAATTGAAAGATGCAGGGAAAGGAGCATCGCTTTATCAAATCCTCCTCCAGAGTCACATGCAGGTAAAATTCTATATAATATCTGAAAGATCATGTTATGCAGTTCTATGACACATACCTTTTTCAAATAACTCTCAAAATTCAAGAGGTGCAACATTTTATCCAAATTGCATGGTTTCCAAGAATATCAGTGCTGCCCATGCATTCAGCACATGACCACTCGAGTGTTACTCTGGCTACTGTAAGCAAAAACGAGTAACATAATGAACCTGAAGTTCAAATATGCTATTCTGTCATCAATGGATGAATGGGGGCTAGAAACCAGATTGAAACTGATCATGGTGCATGTGACTTCAGTTAAGTTGGAGTGGTGTAAAGCTCACTGCCATTGGACCATTGGAGCAGTGGAAACGTTTTCTCTGCAGTGATGAATCAGGCTTCACCAAATGGCACTCCAACGGACAAATCTGGGTTTGGCTGATGCCAGGAGAACAATACCTGCCCCAATGCATAGTGCCAATTGCAAAGTTTGGTGTTTGTGGAAGAATGGTCTAGGGCTGTTTTTCATGGTTCTGGTTAGGCCCCCTTAGTTCCAGTGAAGGGAAATCTCAACGCTACAGAATACAATGACATTCTAGGCAACTCTGTGCTTCCAACTTTGTGGCAACAGTTTACAGAAAGCCATTTCCTGTTTTCAGCATGACAATGCCCCTGTACACTAAGCAAAGTCCATACAGAAATGGTTTGGATCGATGAGGAAGATCTTGACTTGCCTGAACAGAGCCCTGACCTCAACCGCATCATACACCGTTGGGTTGAATTGGGACACCGACTTCAAACCAGGCCCAACATCTATGCCCGACCACACTAATGCTCTTGTGGCTGATTGGAAGCAATTCCCCGCAGCAATGTTCCAACATCTAGAGGAAAGCCTTTCCATAAGAGTGGAGGCTGTTGAAGCAGCAAAGGGGGGACCAACTCTATATTAATAACCATGATTTTGGAATGAGATGTTCGACAAGCAGGTGTCCAGATACTTTTGATTGTGTAGTGTAGAGCACTGACAAAAGGAGGGTCTGCCCTCTGCCTTCCTTCCTACACACCTGTGTGCTGTATCAGATTGCCTTCGACCTGACATGCAAAAAGCGTGTTTACTCTGACTCGAACAAAATCCATTTAAATTACAGGATGTAATGCAACAACATAGGAAAAACGCCAAGGGGATGAATAGGCACATAACAATTTCAAGCAGTATAGACAGAATACATGGTTAACATTTGCCATTCACCTCTGCGAGGTCACATTTATACATTTATTTTAAAATAAAATGTGATTTTTTAAAACAAAAATAAATTATAGTCAAGAAATAGGTGGAATAAATCATGTGTATCTTGATCAAATATAAATGAAACAAAGTTATCACTATTGTTTTGTTTTTCTTCAACTGAACACATTTCACATAGAGTTTTTATGTAAATGATAAACGAGCCCCATTGAACACAAATTAACGCCAAGGACACACCACATGAGTTTAACTGTGTGTGTGTGTTGCAAATTCACTTATTGCACTTCATGCATGTGTACTGTGTCTTCCTGTCCTTCTTGGGTCCACACACATTACAGTGCCTCTTGTTGTTGCTGCCGGCTGCAATCTGGAATGATGAAAACACTTATTTCAGGAATTTCAGGAATTTTACTAACATTTCACTCACATATATTGTTACAGCAGGTCAAGGTAGGAGAGACAGACACATACACATGCAACAACATTACTAACACTTACTTCCGGTATTGGAGTTGTTGGATCTGTGGGTCGGGCGGATGGGGCACCAGCATTCTCCTCCTGAATCCTCCTCACGATGGCTGCAGAAGCTGGGATCCTTGGGAGATGTTGCCTCTTGAGGTCTTATTGATGCTTTGTCCATCTCCTCAAGAAAGAAACGTCTCTTCTGGAGCTTCCTTCTGTTCCAATCTGTTTTCAACGCCATCCAGAAGACAAGAGCATTGTAGGCTGTGGCTCAGGCTTGTTTTTTCAAACTGCTCCTACAATTGTCAGCTTCTTCATGAGGAGCTCCTTTCCCAGCTTATTGTTATTGCATGTGATGTGTGGCCACCGAGTCCCTGTGTCACATCCAGGACAACCATCATCCCATGGTTCTTCTCAGAGGGTCCTCCATGTGGCTTCCCCATATAAACTTGCAAGTTCCACGTACAGTATATGATAAAGCAGCATCCATATTTTGCTGGTTTAGACGGTATGCACTGCCTGAAGGGGCAGTGGCCCCTAAATGGCGTAAGCTACTCATCAACAGTAACTTTGGGTCCAGGGTAACAGGGGAAGGAGGTCCACCCACTTGTCCCACACTGACCTGATTGCTGCTGGCTTGTCTCTCTGCCGACAAGCTGGTCTGGTGTCTCTGGTATCGAAGCAAATAATCCTGGAAATAATGTGGATAGTTTCACAAACTACAAATGGTAAAGAGTTGAGAAAAGCAGGAGAGATGCAGGGAGACAGACAGGCACACAGTTAACGTTTTGTTTCCTTTTGATTTGTTTTCACCTACACACACACTATTCCACACTTGTATTACCCTCTGGTCCAGTGGAGCTTAACACAACATATGTAATATAAATGTGTAGGAGGGTGCACAGTGTGCACTCAATGAAAATGTGTTCTTTTACATGTTCACAGAAAATGAGCCAAGACGAATGAGTCTCAGGTTGAAAAAAGAATGAATTGTATAATTTGTCTTTTAGTAAACATTGGAAATGGGTCCCACAGACCCAAACACCACACAAGGGTTAAGATAAAATGGTCCACCATGTTACAGTCAACTGTTACTTTAATTGTAACATTTTATAGTCATTTGTCTTAATTTAATCTCTGGCAATTGGAAAACATGTTTTTTTTTTATCATGTTTGAACGTGTTGTTTTTGACGGAATGTTAAAATTAGGTGAAATAAACTGTTTTTTAAATAAAATTACACCATACAAAAAGCAATCTATTCATGGAACTACTCAGTCACCTCTTCCTCAGAGAGCTTTGATACAGGACAGTGTCCCAGCCCTGTGGATGTAGAGGTGCGGCTGATAGAGGACAATGCACCGGCCCTGTGGAGGTAGAGGAGAGGCTGCACTATCCACAGATCACAATGATGGAGAAAGAAATGGATAGTGACAAAACAACACAACCTGATCAAGGACATTTTTCCAAAGACATCATTACAATCATAGAGAGTGAGGTCACCATCATAGACACCATGATATTTATAATGAATGTATTAAACACCCTAATATTCATGTTATTACCCCCTAATTTTCCACTCCCTTGTTTATTTTATTTTTTTTTTGCAGATGGGTCCAGAAATTCTTTGCATGATCTGTTGCTTTTATAACAATCCTCCTCTTCTCCCCTACCTCTCTCTTCCCCCTCCCTCTCTCCTCTCTTCCCCCTCCCTCTCTCCTCTCTTCCCCCTCCCTCCTTCTCTCTCTCCTACCTCTCTCCTCTCTTCCCCCTCCCTCCTTCTCTCTCCTACCTCTCTCCTCTCTTCCCCCTCCCTCCTTCTCTCTCTCCTACCTCTCTCCTCTCTTTCCACTCCCTTTCTCTTCCCCCTCCCTCCTTCTCTCTCCCCTACCTCTCTCCTCTCTTTCCACTCCCTTTCTCTTCCCCCTCCCTCCTTCTCTCTCCCCTACCTCTCTCCTCTCTTTCCACTCCCTTTCTCTTCCCCCTCCCTCCTTCTCTCTCCCCTACCTCTCTCCTCTCTTTCCACTCCCTTTCTCTTCCCCCTCCCTCCTTCTCTCTCCCCTACCTCTCTCCTCTCTTTCCACTCCCTTTCTCTTCCCCCTCCCTCCTTCTCTCTCTCCTACCTCTCTCCTCTCTTTCCACTCCCTTTCTCTTCCCCCTCCCTCCTTCTCTCTCCCCTACCTCTCTCCTCTCTTCCCCCTCCATTTCTCTTCTCTTCCCCCTCCTTCCTTCCATCCCTTCCTCTCTCTTCTCTCTCTCCCCTCCCTCTCTCCTCTCTTCCCCCTCCCTCCTTCTCTCTGCCCTCCCTCTCTCCTCTCTTCCCCCTCTCTACTCTCTTCCCCTCTCTCCTCTCTTCCCCCTCTCTCCTTCTCTCTCCTCTCTTCCCCCTCTCTCCTCTCTTCCCCCTCCCTCCTTCTCTCTCCCCTCCCTCTCTCCTCTCTTCCCCCTCCCCCCTCTTCTCTCTCTCCCCTCCCTCTTCCCCCCCCTCTCTCTTCTCTCTCTTACCTCTCTTCCCCCTCCCTCTCTCTTCTCTTCTCTTCTCCCCTCCCTCTTTTTCTGTCTCTTTTAGAGAGATCTTTTCCCATGGTATGGAAGAGGTGACCCGAGAGAGAAATTAAAATAAAAACCAGTGAACATAAACTATTTTTTTTCAATCGGTCTACTTTTTGTAATTGAAGCCAGTGTTTGATTATTTAAAAGTAGAACAATTCCCCTGTTAACTTTTACCCTGATGTTTACCTACTTATGCAGCATCCTTCTGATTTGAATACAGATAATTCAGCAGTGTGGTTTCCCATCGGCCTCCTTGTGCAACAAGGGAAATGTACTGATTTCCATGTTCAACTCAGGCATGAACCATTAGCTTCCCCCCAGCCATAGCACAGCTAGCCACTGTGCTAAACCGGCTAACTTCCTGTTAACATCTTTTATATACAGAAGCTATTTAAAATATATATATTTCAATGACTCACTGCTTCACTGCAACAGTTGATTTCAGTAAAAGGGAATTCTTAGTCGATTTAAAAAATAAATATAATAATACATGTATTAATTATACATAATGGAATAAGCAAAATGTAATAATAATATTTTTAATCCATATCGCGCTGTCAATACAAGAAGATTCTCAAAGTCTACATTTAACTAAACGATCTCTTGACCTCTGACACAGAGTTTTACATCAAAGCTCCAGTCATTTGCATCAGCAGCCTGAGCCACTGGTCATGTTTGTTTCTCCTTGTAGCTCAGCCGCTTTGACTGTCTAATCAAAACACATTTGGAGCAAGGATGACCTTGTATGTGTCCTGCATGGCACCCTATTCCCTATTTAGTGCGCTACTTTTGTCCAGGGTCCAAAGTGCTCTGGTTAACAACAGTGAACTGTATAGGGAATAGGGTGCCATTTTGGACTTCACTGCTTTTACCTTCAAACAAACGAACTAAACTAAACCTAAACCACAGAATCAATCCATTTAAATCACTGTTCAGAGCAGCATTGTCATTAGGAATGAAAATGAAAACATTTAAACATGCTGTTGAACATATGATATGAATGGTTGTAACACATCAGTAACTAACCATAAAACATAATTGAAAAATTACGTAGATAAAATGCCATGAAGAAGAGAGCATTTGTAATGGATGTGAAACGCTAGCTTAGTTAGCGGTGGTGCACGCTAATAGTGTTTCATTCGGTGACGTCACTTGCTCTGAGACCTTGAAGTAGTAGTTCCCCTTGCTCTGCAAGGGCCGTGGCTTTTGTGGAGCGATGGGTAACGATGCTTTGTGGGTGACTGTTGTTGATGTGTGCAGAGGGTCCCTGGTTCGCGCCCGGGTATGGGCGAGGGGACGGTCTAAAGTTATACTGTTACACATTCACAATCGTCTCCGTCGTCATGGCCATGATGTTGATCAACAACCTTCCCACAAAGGTAATTTACGTTCTGTACGACTCCATTGTTCTGCTTCTCCATGCTCTCAACATGTTACTCCTGGTGTTCTGTGGGTTGATGCAGGGCCTCTTCTACCTACACAGGAGTAGGAAACTACCCTGCAGCCTCAGGGGCCAGTGAGGGATAGGTGGCACAGAAATAGAATTGGGTACACTCAAGATGGCCTCCGGTCCACCCATCACAGACCATTGAATTGAGTGGGGATGACGGTTCTAGTTACTATATTTCTATGGGAACTGTACTGTACTTTAAAGGGATAGATTGAGATTTTTATAAATCCTTAAGTTTAAAGTTGAAGGTTTTCTCCAGTAGGTCTTCCACCTGAATCCAAGGGTGAATTGTGTAATTTAGGTGTTTAATACAGTAGATATGCATAGAATAATTGTTGTTTATTGACGTGTTCATGCAGGACTCAACTGCAAAATAGCTTGTAGTCTCAGCATGACTCCCTGCTTAAATAAAAGTTAAATCAAATAAATAATAAACAAATATCATACCTCCAAGACATGCTAATCTCTCACTATTACAATAGCAGGGTGAGGTTAACAGTTTTGGTGGGGGGTATGATATTTGTGCATAGTTCTCATTCATCATTATTCAAGATTCATTCAGGTTTATGTATAATCGTAATCAGGAGGGAATAAGCAGGAAATCCATAATTGTGCACTCCTGGGTTTGATTCTTTCCCTCTTATCTGGAAAGATTACATATCAATCTTCTTGCTTCAGCGTTCACCTTTGTGTCTGTATCTAGTAGTGAGATGGGACGATAAGACATACTTTGGCTGACACCACGCATGACTGTGAGTCGCCTCCGATACAAGCGTTGGATAAATGGCTGTCACGGCCGTTGAAAGAAGTGGACCAAGGTGTAGCGTGGTGAGCGTTCATTTTCTTTTATTTGAAATGTTGCCAACAAAACAACAAACGAAGAAACAACCGTGAAGCTTACATGGCTATAGTGCCACTAACAAAAGTCAGTACCCACTTCGAAAGGAGGGGAAGGGCTACCTAAGTATGGTTCCCAATCAGAGACACTTGTCAGTGCTCTGGTCTGAGTACATTCGGAAAGTATACAGACCCCGTGACATTTTCCACATTTTGTTACGTTACAGCCTTATTCTAAAATGGATTAAATAAAACATTTTCTAGGTCAATCTACACACAATAACCCATAATGACAAAGTGAAAACAGGTTTTATAAATTGTAGAAAGCTGGTGCCTGGGGGGTCACGTCGACGTTCACAGGGACGGTTGTTTCCCTCTACGCACCTCAGTTCCTCATCCACTGCTTCCTCACCTACATCCTGCTCTTCTGCAGCCTCTCCATCCTCTGTGTCCTGAAGCGCAAAACATCTGGGCCAGTGAGAGAGAAAGAAGGGGTGGGGAAGAACGCGATGAAGAAGAGAGCGTTCACAATTGTCTTGGTCGTCCTGGTGATGATGTTGATCAACATCCGTCCGACCGTGGTCATTTACCTGCTGTAAGACTGCATCCGAGCTGAAGTGTCCTGCCTGCTCGATGTCCTCATCATGTTACTCCTGGTGTTTTGTGGGTTGGTACAGCCCCTATTCTACCACAGGAGTAGGAAACTACCCTGCTGCCTCAGGGGGCAGTGAGAGAGAGGTGGCACAACCAAAGAAATAGATTTGGGTACACTCAAGATGGCCGCCGGTCCACCCATCTCACAACACTAACTTAAATGGCTAAACCCTTCTCGCTATTAGAGATCTAATGGGTCGCTCCTTTGTAAATGTTAATGAATATTTAAAGGGATATTGCAACATTTTTCTTCTTTCCCAGAGTCAATTGAACTCCTGGATACCGTTGTTATGTCTCTGCATCCACTATGAAGGAAGTTAAAGGAAGTTTTGTGAGCCAATGCTAACTAGTGTGAGCAAAATTATCGGAGCTCTAAAGGAACGGATAAAACTCGAAGCTACCTGCAATTTTCTCCTTCCTGGAGGTACAGACATAAAATTGGTATTCATGAGTTCATATGACTCTGGTTTAAAGAAAGTACTTAATGGCCAGAATCTTACACTGTCCCATTAAGCGCCGAAGATAAAGAACAAGACAAATACCCATGTGTACTGTACACAGCTTAACAGTATGCGGAATGAAGAGATAACAAAACTATAGGTAGCGAATATACTGTATATGACTGGCAATTTTTTTATCTTAACCCTTAAACTATCCTTAACCTTTCTGATCTCCCCATCCCGGATCCGGGATCGTGAATACAGACTCAAGCTCATTACCATAACGCAACGCTAACTATTCATGAAAATCGCAAATGAAATGAAATAAATATGCCATCTCTCAAGCTTAGCCTTTTGTAAACAACACTGTCATCTCAGATTTTCAAAATATGCTTCTCAACCATAGGAAAACAATAATTTGTGTAAAAGCTAGCTAGCTAGCGTAGCATTTAGCATTAGCATTAGCGTTAGCATCCAGCACGCAACATTTCAACAAAAACATAAAAGCCTTCAAATAAAATAATTTACCTTTGAAGAACTTCTGATGTTTTCAATGAGGAGACTCTCAGTTAGATAGCAGATGCTCAGTTCTTCCAAAAATATTATTTGTGTATTAGAAATAGCTCCGTTTTGTACATCACATTTGGCTACCAAAAAAAAACGAAAATTCAGTCCTCAAAACGCTAACTTTTTTCCAAATTAACTCCATAATATCGACTGAAAACATGGCAAACGTTGTTTAGAATGAATCCTCAAGGTGTTTTTCACATATCTCTTCGATGATATATTGTTCGTGGAAGCATGGTTTCTCCTCTCAATCAAATGGAAAAATACTTGCACATGGCTTTGCGCACCAGTTTCGAGGCAGGACACCAGGCGGACACTTGGAAAATGTAGTCTCTTATGGTCAATCTTCCAATGATATGCCTACAAATACGTCACAATGCTGCCGACATCTTGGGGAAACGGCAGAAGGTCTAAGCTTATTCCTGTCGCATTCACAGCCATATAAGGAGACATTAGAAAACAGAGCTTCAGAAATTCTGCTCATTTCCTGTTTGACGTATCATCTTGGTTTCGCCTGTAGAATGAGTTCTGGGGCACTTACAGACAAAATCTTTGCAGATTCTGAAACTTCAGAGTGTTTTCTGTCCAAAACTGTCAAGAATATGCATAGTCGAGCATCTTTTCGTGACAAAATATCGCGCTTAAAACAGGAAATTTTTTTATCCAAAAATGAAATAGCGCCCCTAGAGATGCAACTGGTTAAATCCAAAAATAACCTTATCCTTAGCCCTAAAGTTAACCCCTTACGTTACACCAATCTCCCTAAACGTTACATTAACCCTTACGCTAACCATAAACCCAAACCAAACCTTAGCCCAAAAGCTAATCCCTCATGCTACACCCATCTCCGTATACCTAACCTTAGTCCTACATTTAAATCATTTCAATCCATGTGCCTAATCCTGCACTTTGGATCTGCCTGGTTGAATATACACTTCCTAAACTATGTTTGTTTTTGTTGTGTTTTTTTACAGCCACGTCACATTGCTAGAATGTCTCCTGTCCCTAGATGCAGTCACTAACAAAACCTCCTTAATCAATCATAGGCTGTGTATGGCCATTAGGTCCTGACAAACACAATCTTTTGCATAGGTGTAATGACCTGCTGCACCTGTTTGTGACTCACAGGTGTACTGGCTGGGCCAAATAGACCTGACTTGTATCAGGACTCACCAAATGGAAAATGTTTTTTAATAGGGAAAAAACTAAGTTGTGCATTCTCATTGAATAAGGTTTGGAAGTACCTCCTCCATTCCATATGTGAACCAGCACTACGTTATTTTAACAGACACATACTTCCAGTAGAGAGAAGAGCTCCATCAGTCATACTCACTCTCTGTGTTTTTCTCAGTTTCTATCTGTCTCTTCCTCCCTCTCTATCTCTCTCTCAGCTTCCATCACACATCAGAACTGCACCAAGTGAAGGGATGAATAACTCAACCTCAGTTGCAAACTCTTCCCTGCCTGTATATCCATTTGCTGCCTATTTGTCCCAAGACCAATTATTCAGCATTGCTTGCTATGCAATCAACTTTATCCTGGTTCTCCCCACCAATATCTACATCCTGTGGCTGATATTGACCGAATCGGGAGGGACAATGACTTCAGAGTTCTTCGCTCTCAACCTGGCTGTGTCTGAGATCCTCTTCTGCCTGTTTTCTATTTTGTCTTTTGTCTGGCTAAACCACCCCATAATCGTTGTCTCGTACATCATGGTATTTTCTTATGGTTTTCTAATGACAGTCTGTCCTCTGTTCTAGTGCTGTATCTGTGTGGAGAGCTACCAGGCAGTGATCCACCCTGAGATACAGGGTGGGGTGTTGTGGTGTTGTCTGGCTGATGGTGTTAGGTCATGTCTGTTGTTTATGTTTGGAAGTTAAATCACTTTTACAAGTTATGTTTACTGGGTTGAGTTTGATGATCTTTTTGTTGAAGCTATTCTGCCTCCGCTCAGTTCTCAGGGCTCTGAAACATCCCGGGCCAGGGGAAGGGGAGAGGGAGGGGCGAAATGACATGAAGATGAGGGCCTTCAAGATCATTTTGCTTATCATGTTGTCTATGGTGGTGAACTGTCTTCCGTATCAGGTAACTAACTATACCTTTAAAAGGTTATTTGAACGTTGGATTGTTTTTGTTAGCCTTAAGGAATTCACCATCAATGTGATTACTGGGTTGGTGAAGCGCCTCCTCTACCTCTACAGGGCTGAGAAACTGTCCTGTATCAGAGGTCTCTAAGAGATAATATAGGCTAGATAATAGGCTTTATGTAGTCCAGTAGGTCTACCACCTGATTCCACGGGTGAATTATGTAATTGATGTGTATATAGATATGAATAGTGTAATTATTGTTTAGTAATGTGTTCATGCAAGTGTCATCTGCAAAATAGATCGCAGTCTCAGTGTAACGGCTTTCTTCTGTTGAAGGAGAGGCGGACCAAAATGCAGCGTGGTTAGTTTTGTACATCTTTAATAAAGATGAAAATACAACAAGCTACAAAACAAGAAATGTGAAAAAACCAAAACAGTCCTATCTGGTGCCACAAACACAAAGACAGGAACAATCACCGACAAGAGCCCTAAAGAATATGGCTGCCTAAATATGGTTCCCAATCAGAGACAACGATAAACACCTGCCTCTGATTGAGAACCACTCTAGGCAACCATAGACTTACCTAGAGTACTACTCTAACCACAATCCCATAACTACAAACAACCCCAGACAAAACAAACCACATAAATCCCCATGTCACACCCTGGCCTAACCAAAATAATAACGAAAACACAGAATACTAAGGCCAGGGCGTGACACTCAGCATGACTCCCTGCTTAAATAAAAGTTAAATAAAGTAGTTATATATACAGTACCTGTCAAAGGTTTGGACACACCTACTCATTCAAGGGTTTTTCTTTATCTTGACTATTTTATACATTGTAGAATAATAGTGAAGACTTTCCAACTATGAAATAACAAAAAAAAATATATATTTTGTATTTTAGTTTCTTCAAAGTAGCCACCCTTTGCCTTGATCACAGCTTTGCACACTCTTGGCATTCTCTCAATAAGATTAATGAGGTAGTCGCCTGGAATGATTCATTGCGATCTCCAGAGGTGGGACCAAGTCGTTGTTTTACAAGTCACAAGTAAGTCTCAAGTCTTAGCACTCAAGTGCCAGGCAAGTCCGAGTCACGTCTCAAGTCCTAAACTTTGAGTTTAGAGTCCTAAACAAGTCATAATGTGCTCGTCACCAAATGTAATACCATTTCATATTTTTTACAAGAGTAATGGTTAGTATATTACATTTACGCAAATCATGAATGCTTTAAAATATATATATATATATATTTATTACTTTCCAAATAAACATTACATTTCCATGGAAATACATGAGTAGCCATGAGAAAGACCCCCCCATAGCGATCAACTATCGAGGATCATTATGGGGCGCTATCGGGCGATGTAGGCTTGTACACAATCGTCCAACCTTAACACAAAACACACACACACTCTCTGTGTGTGGTTACAGTAGGCTAACGTATATCAATGGTTCTAGGAACAGCAGTAACATCAGGCAGGATTTAGGTTACCGACTGCCTAGCAGTTGTAGCTCAATCTTGGTGCAATGATCACGTTCCCGCACTGACTGACTGTGTGGAGGCTCATTGACATAATGTCACGTTAGCCTACATGCGTCACAAGCAAAGTTATATATAGCTGTCGGCTTTATTAGCCACGACTTACCGTTCTTTGTGCAGCTTCAAATGTCGAACAAAGTTGCAAGTTGTTGCATCTCTGTCTAATTTTCTTCCCGCATGTTTTGCAAGTTGCAATTCATTTTTTGTTGACTCCAGCATAGTCTTTAAATCCGAAATTAATAATTTTGGGTATCATCTCTCCAAGGGCTCTGACTGAATTCACCGACCGAAATTCCTCTGCACTGTCACGCACAACTTTGTCTCAGCTGGCACAATTTGATTGGCTGCTGTCCGATTCAAACTATAATCTGTTAAATGAAGAGTTGATGCGCTGCACACTTTTTTAATAGCATGTTTAATATTTGGGCTTGGGGAGGGTATCAAGTCAGTTCGAGTCAAAGGGCTCAAGTCCAAGTAAAAACCTCTTTGGGCTAGGGGGCAGTATTTTCACGTCCGAATGAAAAGCGTGCACAAAGTAAACTGTCAGGCCCAGAAACTAGGAAATGCATATACTTGGTAGATTTTGATTGAAACACTCTAAAGTTTCTAAAACTGTTAAAATTATGTCTGTGAGTATAACAGAACTGATATGACAGGCGAAACCCCGAGGACAAACCAACCCCCCCCCCCCCCCCAAAAAAATCAGCTTACCACTATTTTCAATGGCTAGTACTAAAATTATAAGCCCAAGTCTTCCCAAATTGAAGTTCCTAGGGCTTCCACTAGATGTCAACAGTCTTTAGAAAGAGTTTCAGGCTGGTTTTTGGAAAAATGAGCCAGAAATTGTAGTTTTTCTAGGTGGCTCCCATTTTGGCCTTAATGTTTCCAAGCGCGTGGAGGAAAGCGCGTTCTTTCTTGTTTATCTCCGGTAAAGACAAGAACGATTCTCCGTCTTAAATTTTGTTTATTTGCGTATTAGGATATCTAAGGTTTGGTTATAAACGTTGTTTGACTTGTTTGGAAAAATGTATTATTAACTTTTTGGGATTCATTTTGTATGCATTTTGATGGAGGGAAACTGATTGGATTATTGACTGAAGTGCGCCAGCTAAACTGAGTTTTTATGGATATAAAGAAGGTCATTATCGAACAAAAGGACCATTTGTGATGTAATTGAGACCTTTTGGATAGCCAACAGAAGAAGATACTCAAAGGAAATGCATGTTTTATATCGCTATTTCTGACGTTCGTGTCACACCTCCCTGGTTGACACATGTTTGTCATGAATTTGTATGATGGGGCACTGTCCTCAGAAAATCGCATGGTTTACTTTTGCCGTAAAGCCTTTTTGAAATTTGACACGGCGGCTGGAATAACAAGAAGTTAAGCAAACCATGCCCTCTATAATATATTTCATTTTAGTTAGTGCAATTTTTTTAAACAAATATTTAACCTAATTTTAACATTCCCTCATAAAGATCACATGTTCAATTTTATATATATATATTTTCTCCAATCTTCAGAGGTTAAATTAAGAGAAAGAACTATACAAGTTTACAATTGAAGTAACAGGGTTGACCATTTAATCTTAAATCAGCCATACCTACCCTTCTGGGGAACTAAGATTGTTGCGAGCAACAGGGAGGGACAAACTAAAACAAGCTTAACAAATCATTTGAACTTATTTGCCTACAATATGACACTGCCTGTCTGTGCTCTGCTCGACTTCTAAAATTGTACCCTATACACTATATAGTATAGTACACTAATTTTGTTCAGGGCCCGTGGGTCTCTGGTCAGAAATAGTTCACTTTATAGGGATTAGGGTGCCATTTTGGATGCACAATGGTTTACAATACAAGATTGAGATGACATGACACTCAGTTGTGGCAAGGCAGGAAAGGGTAGAGATGTGAATATTTAGTATCAGGTTATCAGGTCCAGCATCTGTGAGAGACACAATACACCACACTTCAGAGAACAGAGACACAGCATCAATAGGCTACAGGTGAGAAATCATTTTTTCATTTGAATTAAAATTTAGATTGATGTAGATTGATGTAGCTTTTGAACATTTTGAACACAACAGCTTTTGAACACAAGATGTAGAAAATAACATATTTTAATCTGAATATTGGCAATTTTGAAAATATATGGACACGTTATGATATTTCATGTTTACAAAGTGATCATGTGTAGTGCATTTTTTATCGACAAAGGATTGTAACAGTTTCTCTTAATTAGCTTCCTCGGGATCTTTGAGTGATTCATTGTGATTCTAAAAATGCTGCACACCTAGTTGATGGAACTCAGAGTTTTACATGTATTTTTCAACCAGGGTAAACCAAAGGCTTCAGCAGAGTAATATCTAAGATCCTATTGCCTTGTGCATATATAAGATGAGTTAAGTCTGCAATTTTAGCGAGATAAAAACTTTGCATGATCCTGCTGCTTGTATAACTTTCCTTCTCTCCCCCTCCCTTTCTCGTCTCTCTCTCCCCCTCCTTCTCTCTTTACCCTCCCTCCTGCGTTCTGTCACTTTATCTCTCTCTACCTCTACCTCTCTCTCCCTCTGTACCTCTCTCTCTTTGTCTCCTTTCTTACAGTTCTCAAGAATTTTCACACATTACAGTTGACATGAACTTATCTACAGTCAATGATTCATCCACATCTCCTCCCATCTCCCTCATTGATCCGGGTGTACAGGGTGTTCAAGTGGCAGATTTTGTCCCTATGTTAACTGCTTCCTATGCAATCAACATCATCCTGGGTCTCCCCACCAATGTCTACATCCTGTGGCTGATATTGACCGGAGCGGGAGGGACGATGGCCTCAGAGTTCTTTGCTCTCAATCTGACCGTGTCTGAGACCCTCTTCTGTCTCTTTAATGCCGTCCGCATAGCTGAACTCCAGTCAGACAAACATGTCCAGTCTGATCTTGTCCACAAAGTTGCAGCATTTTCTTTTGGGTTAATTTTCTCTGGTCGTCCCCTGTTCCAGTGCTGTATCTGTTTAGAGCGCTACCTGGCGGTGGTCCATCCTGTGGTCTTCCTGAAGTACAAACCCCTGAGATACAGGGTGGGGTGTTGTAGTGTTGTCTGGCTGATGGTGCTTGGGTCCTGCTGTCTCTCTTTGTTTGAGAATCTTACACCAGTGTCATTCTACTCTGGCCTTGTCCAGTCACTGGTCTATTTTATGCTGATGTCATTCTGTTGCCTCTCAGTTCTCTGGGCTCTGAAACGTCCAGGGCCAGGGGATGGGGACAGGGAGGGGACAAACAGCATTAAGATGAAGGCCTTTAAGATCATTTTGATTATCCTGGTGTATGCTACAGTGTCTCAACTCCCAGTAGTAGTGATGGTTCTGACTCATAAATACATTCCCTACATTAACTTTTTTACAGGCATGGCCATTTCTTATGGCATCGTCTTAATCTCTGGGTTTGTGCAGCCCCTCCTCTACCTCCACAGGGTTGGGAAGCTGCCCTGTATCGGAGGTCTCTAAGACAAAAAGTCTAAATCTCTTCAACCAAGTAGTGCTTTAAAAATGTTCTATATTACTGATTTTGTTTCCCAAGTAATAATGTTTGAATGTATTTCCTATGTAATCAGTAGAAAGTGATGGTTTGATTTCTCCATGTTTTGTTCTGATAATATTGGGTCTGTGATGTATGTACCCACACACTATAAAATGTAAACCAGCCCAAGAACTTCCTAAATCGTCCACATGTATCATTGAAATGTTGATATACAGGCCGGCATTAAATCTGATTGCAATAGTAGACAATGCAGCTTTTAAAGGCAATGGAGTTCGCAGAGATGACATTCAAGGTAAATGCTGCACATTTACATGCCTTGAAAGGTCAAGCGTAGCATGATTTTGTACTGAATTCTGGCCATAATATACTTGTTTGTAAATAGACCTGGTGTCTTTCTGTTTCAACTTTAGCGTGATATTTATTGGCAGAGAGACAGACCATTCCACTGGCTAATTCAGAAACAGACTGGCACCAAACATTTACATGTGTTTTCTCTTGAAATGGTAGATGGTGAATGTGCTTGAAAGTTACAATGTAGATGTTGTTGGGTTGAAGAGATTAAATACATACATATTAAGCTGCTCCCTGTCTCTCTGTCTTCTTTTATGAGAAAAAATAAAATGCATGTCCATATATATTTTTTATATAAATAAAAACAATAATTATAATAACTATTTTATTTCAGTGTATTTATCCTTCAAATCAATGGGCAGGTCCAGCTATGATGGTGTCATTAAATTGGAAGGAGGGATGGAGGGCGGAAGCTACGGAGGGACGGAGTTAGGGTTGGAGACAGGGATGGGCGCCTTTGTCAGAAGTAATGCACTAATTGGAAGTAGGCTGCCATCTGGGATGGGGCGGCAGGGTAGCCTTGTGGTCAGAGTGTTGGTTTAGTAACTGGAAGGTTGCAAGTTCAAATCCCTGAGCTGACAATGTACAAATCTGTCGTTCTGCTCCTGAACAGGCAGTTAACCCACTGTTCCTAGGCCATCATTGAAAATAAGAATTTGTGACTTGCCTAGTTAAATAAAGGTTAAAATTCTTGCCTTTTAACTCTTTCTCCCTCTTTTAACACTTTCTTGTTTTTGGTCCAGACTGTCTCTCTCTCTCTGTTTCTCTCTCTCTAGCTCTCTCTCTCTCAAATTAAATACAATTTTATTTGTCACATGCGCCGAATACAACACCTTACAGTGAAATTCTTACTTACAAGCCCTAACCAACAATGCAGTTAAATAATAAATAAAAGTAACTAAAAATTAAATAGCAGCAGTGAAATAACAATAGCGAGGCTATATACAGGGGGTACCGGTATAGAGTCAATGTGCGGGGGCACTGGTTAGTCGAGGTAATATGTACATGAAGGTAGAGTTATTAAAGTGACTATGCATAGATAATAACAGAGAGTAGCAGCAGTGTGAAAGAGATGGGGGGGGGGGGGGCAATGCAAGTTGTCTGGGTAGCTATTTGATTAGATGTTCAATAGTCTTATGGATTGGTGGTAGAAGTTTCTTGAATCTAGACTTGACCCTCCGGTACTGCTTATCGTGCGGTAGCAGAGAGAACAGTCTATGACTAGGGTGGCTGGAGTCTTTGACAATTTTGGGGGGGCCTTCCTCTAACACCTCCTGGTATAGAGGTCCTGGATTGCAGGAAGCTTGTTCCCAGTGATGTACTGGGCCGTACACACTACCCTCTGTAGTGCCTTGCGGTCGGAGGTTGAGCAGTTGCCGTAGCAGGCAGTGATGCAACCAGTCTGGATGCTCTCGATGGTGCAGCTGTAGAAGCTTTTGAGGATCTGAGGACCCATGATAAGTCTTTTCAGTTTCCTGAGGGAGAATAGGTTTGCTCATGCCCTCTTCATGACTGTCTTGGTGAGCTTGGAACTTGTTAGTTTGTTGTTTTTTTGGACACCAAGGAACTTGAAGCTCTCAACCTGCTCCACTACAGCCCCGCCCACGAGAATGGTGGCGTGCTCAGTCTTCCTTTTCCTGCAGTCCAAAATCAACTCCTTCGCCTTGATCATGCTGAGGGAGAGGTTGTTGTCCTGGCACCACGACAACGATATGCTGTCTCGTTGTTGCTGGTGATCACTGTTGTGCCATCGGCAAACTTAATGATGGGGTTGGAGTTGTGCCTGGCGCCGACAGAGATGGCCGCCTGGCTTCACGTTCTAAGTTTTTTTATGTATTATTTCTTACACTGTTACCCCAGGAAAGTTTTATTACATACAGCCGGGAGGAAATATCGGATATAAGAGCAATGTCAACATACCAACATAATGACCAGGAATACGACTTTCCCGAAGTGGATCCTCTGGTTGGTCTGTTTGGTCCACCACCCAGGACAATGGATCGGACCTCAGCCGGTAACCCAAAACAACGGCGCCGCATGAGGGGCAGAAGAAGAGGTCTTCTGGTCAGGCTCCGTAGACGGGCACATCGTGCACCGCTCCCAAGTTTACTATTTGCCAATGTCCAGTCTCTTGACAACAAGGTTGACGAAATCCGAGCAGGGGTTGCCTTCCAGAGAGACAACAGAGATTGTAACATTCTTTGTTTCACAGAAACGTGGCTCACTCGAGACACGCTATTGGAGTCGGTACAGCCACCTGGTTTCTTCACGCATCGCGCTGACAGAGACAAACATCTCTCTGGTAAGAAGAAGGGCAGGGTGTATGCCTTATGATTAATGAGACGTGGTGTGATCATAAAATCATACACGAACTCAAGTCCTTTTGCTCAACTGCATCAGATGACCTGGCCTCCACAATCACCTGACCTCAACCCAATTGAGATGGTTTGGGATGTGTTGGACCGCAGCGTGAAGGAATAGCAGCCAACAAGTGCTCAGCATGTGTGGGAATTCCTTCAAGACTATTGGAAAAGCATTCCTCATGAAGCTGGTTGAGAGAATGCCAAGGCAAGGGGAGGCTACTTTGAAGAATCTAAAATATATTTTTATTTGTGATACACTTTTTTGGTTACTACATGATTTCATGTATTATTTCATAATTCTGATGTCCGTTCATCATCCGTTCATTGTGTGGGCCGACCACAAAAACCTGGAGTATCTCCGCACCACCAAGCACCTCAAAATCAGGCAAGTGATGTGCTGTTTACCCGGTTCAACTTTTCCCTCTCCTACCGGCCGGGGTCCAAGAACGTCAATCCGAATGCCCTTTCTCGCCACTGTAACCCCACCTTTATCACCCCGAAGCCCAAGACCATCCTTCCCACCCCGTGCCTGGCGATGGCACTCAGCTGGGGTATAGGGAAACAGGTCTGGGAGAAGCAGCGGTCCCAGCCAAACCCTGGGAGGGGCCCAGATAACCAGTGTTTGTGCCCGACGCTGTCCGCTCCGTGGACCTGGAGTGGGCTCATTCCTCCAGGCTTGCCTGTCACCTGGGCTCTCATCGAACCCTGGCCTTCATGCGACATCACTTTTGGTGGTCTGCTATGGTTCCAGATCTTTTCACGTTTGTCGCTGCCTGCACGGTCTGCGCACAGAACAAAACTCCTCTGCAATCTCCGGCTGGTCTTCTCCATACCATAAATCCATATATCCCTGGATTTCGTCATGGCTCTAGGCCCCGTTTGAGGGCAACAGTGCCATCCTGATTGTGGTCGACTGCTTTTCCAAAGCCGCCCACTTCATTGCTCTCCCCAAACTACCCTCTGCCAAGGAGACAGCCCAGCTTATGGTGCAGCACTTTTTCTGGATCCACAGACTCCCGGTCTCAGACCAGGTCTCTCGTCCTTCGAGTCTACCTTGGGATATCAGTCTCTGCCCCGAGCAAGAGGAAGTCAGCAATCCCTCTGCCCAGATTTTCCGCTGCCGCCCTACCTGGAAGAGAGCCCGGGCCGCTCTGTTGAAGACCACTATAGCCAACAAGTGGAACGCCACCGGACCCCTGACAACGCTATCAGGATCTGGTTGACTGGCAGGGTTATGGCCCGGAAGAGAGGTGCTGGGTCCCCGATCGAGACATCCTGGGCCAGACCTCAACGCCGACTTCCACTGCCAGCACCCCAGTCAACCGGTAACTAAATATCAACATTTAATAATGATATATGTAATTAACAGTTGAAGTCGGAATCTTACAAACACTTTGGTTGGAGTCATTAAAACTTGTTTTCTAAGCACTCCACATTTTTTTTGTGAACAAACTATAGTTTTAGCGGATGTATTTCAAGGCCTAACTTCAAAATCAGTGCCTCTTTGCTTGACATTATGGGGAAATCAAATGAAATCAGCCAAGACCTCAGAAAAAAATTATGGACCTGCACAAGTCTGATTCATTCTTGGGAGCAATTTCCAAATGCCTAAAGGTACCATGTAAATTTGTACAATCAACAGTATGCAAGTGTAAACACCATGGAACCACGCAGCCGTCATACAGCTCAGGAAGGAGATGCGTTCTGTCTCCTAGAGATGAATGTACTTTGGTGAGAAAGTGCAAATCAAATCCTGGACAACAGCAAAGGACCTTTTGAAGATGTTGATGAAAACAGGTACAAAAGTATCTATATCCACAATAAGACAAGTCTTATATCGATATAACCTGAAAGGCCGCTCAGCAAGGAAGAAGCCACTGCTCCAAAACTGCCATAAAAAAAGCCAGACTACATTTTGCAACTGCACATGGGGACAAAGATTGTACTTTTTGGAGAAATGTCCTTTGGTTTGAAGAAACAAAAATAGAGCTGTTTAATAATGACCATTGTTTTGTTTGCAGGAAAAAGGGTGAGGACTTGCAAGCCAAAGATCACCATCCCAACTGTGAAGGCCGGGGGTGGCAGCATCATATTGTGGGGGTGCTTTGCTGCAGGAGGGACTGGTGCACTTCACAAAATAGATGGCGTCATGATGTAGGAAAATGATGGGGATATATTGAAGCAACATCTCAAGACATCAGCCAGGAAGTTGAAGCTTGTTCGCAAATGGACGTTCACCCCAAGCATACTTCCAAAGTTGTGGCAAAATGGCTTCTTATGGCTGCAATCCCGTTAACGGGATCGGTATGACAACAGCCAGTGAAAGTGCAGGGCACCAAATTCAAATAACAGAAATCTCATAATTAAAATTCCTCAAACATACAAGTATTTTATACCATTTTAAAGGTAATCGTGTTGTTAATCCCACCACAGTGTCCGATTTCAAAAAGGCTTTACAGCGAAAGCACCACAAACGATTATGTTAGGTCACCGCTAAATCACAGAAAAACACAGCCATTTTTCCAGCCAAAGACAGGAGTCAGAAAAAGCAGAAATAGAGATAAAATGAATCACTAACCTTTGATGATCTTCATCAGATGACGCTCATAGGACTTCATGTTACACAATACATGTATGTTTTGTTCGCTAAAGTTCATATTTCTATAAAAAAAAACTCAGTAAACATTGACGCGTTATGTTCAGTAGTTCTAAAAACATCCAGTGATTTTGCAGAGTGCCACATCAATCTCCAGAAATACTCATAATAAACGTTGATCAAATATCAAGTGTTATTCATGGAATTTTAGATCCACTTCTCCTTATTAATGCAACCGCTGTGTCAGATTTCAAAAAATCTTTACGGAAAAAGCAAACCATGCATAATCTGAGGTCGGCGCTCAGAGCCCAATCAAGACAAAAATATATTTGCCATATTGTGCAGTCAACAGAAGTCAGAAATAACATTATAAATATTCACTTACCTTTGATGATCTTCATCAGAATGCACTCCCAGGAATCCCAGTTGCACAATAAATGTTTGATTTGTTCGGTAATGTCCATCATTTATGTCCAAATAGCTACCTTTGTTAGCGCGTTTGGTAAACAAATCCAAAGTCATGAAGCGCATTCACTAAAAGCACACGAAATGCCAAAAAGTTCCATTACAGTCAGTAGAAACATGTCAAACGATGTATTGAATAAATCTTTAGGATGTTTTTAACATAAATCTTCAATAATGTTCCAACCGGAGAATTCCTTTGTCTTCAGAAATGCGATAGAACAGAGCTCACTCTCACATGAACGCGCATGGTCAGCGCATGTTCAGGTCATGGTAGACCTTACTCAATCCCCTGTCATTCGTCCCCACTTCACAGTAGAAGCATCAGACAAGGTTCTGACATCTAGTGGAAGCCTTAGGAAGTGCAAAATGACCCATATCCCACTGCGTATTCGATAGGCGATGAGTTGAAAAACTACAAACCTCAGATTTCCCACTTCCTGGTTGGATTCTTTCTCAGGTTTTTGCCTGCCATATGATTTCTGTTATACTCACAGACATCATTCAAACAGTTTTAGAAACTTCAGGGTGTTTTCTATCCACATATACTAATAATATGCATATATTTGCATCTGGGACTGAGGAGCATTCATCCAAGCTACTCAATACTGCCCCGCAGCCCTAAGAAGTTTAAAGGACAACAAAGTCAAGGTATTGGAAATCCCTGCCCTCAATCCTATGAAACATTTGTTCTGGCAGAACTGAAATAATGATTGAGAGCAAGGACTCCTACAAACCTGACACCAGATCTGGCAGGAGGAATGGGCCAAAATTTACCCAAATTATTATGGGAAGCTTGTGGAAGGCTACTCAAAACATTTGATCCAAGTTAAACAATTTAAAGGCAATGCTACCAAATACTAAGTGAGTGTTAGTAAAAGTCTGACCCACTGGGAATGTGACAAAATAAATAAAAGCTGAAATAAATCATTTTCTCTACTATTATTCTGACAGTTCACATTCTTAAAATAAAGTGTTGATCCTAACTGACCTAAAAAAGGGAAATGTTACTCGGATTAAATGTCAGGAATTGTGAAATTGAGTTTAAATGTATTTGGCTAAGGTGTATGTAAACTTCCGACTTCAACTGTATATGGTACTTTTCATTACAAGAAGATTCTCAATTTCTCAATTTGCCTAAATAATCCCTAGACCTCTGTGAAAGACAGAGCTTTACTTCACAGCTCCAGTAATTTGCATCAGCAGCCTGAGCCGCTGGCCGTGTTTGTTTCTCCCTGTTGCTCAGCCACGTTGACTGTCTAATAATCAGTACACACTTAGAGCAGCGTTGACCTTGGGGGTGTCCTGCATGACACCTTATTCCCACTTAGTAGATTACTTTTGACCAGGGCCCAAAGTGCTTTGTTTAAAAATAGTGCACTGTATAGGGAATAGGGTGCCATTTGGGACTTCCCTGCTTTACCTTCAAACAAAAGACCTAAACTAAACATAAACCACAGAATCATTCATTTTAAATCAATGTTCAGAACAGGAATAGTACTGAAAACAGTTAAACATGCTGTTGAACCTATGATATGAATGGGTGTAACGCATCAATATCTTCTCATAAGACATCAGTTAAGCATTATGTAGATATTATCAGGGATAAGATCACAAAAATTACTTAATTGTTTGCCGTTAGTCTTTAGTGTCATTCTGACATTTATAATGTTATATAAACTGTCTTCTGTAGGACAGGGAACCCTCTAAGTCAATTGCTCTTCTGAGAAATGCTCAAGTTCTGTTAATTCCCAATGTATTCTTATTAACTGTATACTTGTCAATTTATACTATGATCATGACCTTGAATATCACTCCCTCAGCGTGGTGTTAGATCCTGACCCAATATTAAACAGGGTAGTCCCAAACTACCCTCTGTAGTGCGTTGAGGTCAGAGGCCGTGCAGTTGCCATTCCAGGCAGTATTGCAACCAATGCTCTCAATGGTGCAGATGTCAAACTTTTTGAGAATCTGAGGACCCATGCCAAATAATTTTAGTTTCCTGAGGGGGAATAGGCTTTGCCGTGCCCTCTTCACGACTGTCTTTGTGTGTTTGGACCATTCTAGTTTGTTGGTGATGTGGACACCAAGGAACTTGAAGCTCTCAACCTGCTCCACTACAGCCCCATCGATGAGAATGGAAGCATGCTCAGTCCTCATTTTCTTGTAGTCCACATTGATCTCCTTAGTCTTGGTTACGTTGAAGGATAGTTTGTTATTCTGGCACCACCCGGCAGGTCTCTGACCTCCTCCTTGTACTCTGTCTAGTCATTGTCGGTTATCAGGCCTACCACTGTTGTGTTATCTGCAAACTTAATGATGGTGTTAGAGTCGTGCCTGGCCCGCAGTCGTGGGTGAACAGTGACTACAGAAGGGGACTGAGCATGTACCCCTGAGGGCTCCAGAATTGAGAATCAGCATTGCAGATGTGTTGCTACCTACCATCACCACCTGGGGGTGGCCCGTCAGGAAGTCCAGGATCCAGTTGCAGAGGGAGGTGTTTAGTCCCTGGATCCTTAGCTTAGTGTTGATCTTTGAGGGCACTATGGTGTTGAACGCTAAGCTGTAGTCAATGAATAACATTCTCTTGTAGGTGTTCCTTTTTTCCAGGTGGGAAAGAGCAGTGTGGAGTGCAATAGAGATTGCATCATCTGTGGATTTGTTTGGGCAGTATGGAAATTGGAGTGGGTATTGGGTTTGTGGGACAATGTTGTTGATGTGAGCCATTACCAGCCTTTCAAAACACTTCATGGCTACCGACCTGAGTGCTACGGGTTTGTAGTCATTTAGGCAGGTAGTCTTAGTGTTCTTGGGCACAGGGACTATGGTTGTCTGTTTGAAACATGTTGGTATTACAGACTCAATCAGGGACATGTTGAAAATGTCAGTTAAGACACCTGCCAGTTGGTCAGCACATGCCCGGAACACAAACGGATTACCAGGACTTGTGAATGTTAACTTGTTTAAAGGTCTTACTCACGTCAGCTACGGAGAACGTGATCACACATTCGTCCGGGACAGCTGATGCTCTCATGCATGCCTTAGTGTTGATTGCCTCGAAACGAGCATAGAAGTGATTTAGCTAATCTGGTAGGCTCGTGTCACTGGGTAGCTCACTGCTGTGCTTCTCTTTGTAGTCTATAATAGTATGCAAGCCATGCCACCGAAGATGAGTTTCAGAGCTGGTGTAGTACGATTCAATCTTAGCCCTGTATTGGCGCTTTGCCTGTATGATGGTTTGTCGGAGGGCATAGCAGGACTTCTTATAGGCTTCCGGGTTAGAGCTCCGCACCTTGAAAGCAGCAGCTCTACCCTTTAGCTCGGTGCGAATGTTGCATGTAATCCATGGCATCTGGTTGGGGTATGTACTTACAGTCACTGTAGGGACGATGTCCTCATTGCACTTATTGATAAAGCCAGTGACTGATGTGGTGTAGTCCTCAAAGCCATCAGAAGAATCCCGGAACATGTTCCAGTCTGTGACAGCAAAACAGTCCTGGAGTTTAGCATCTGCTTCATCTGACCACTTTTTTATAGACAGAGTCACTGGTGCTTCCTGCTTACATTTTTTCTTGTAAGCAGGTATCAGAAGGATAGAATTGTGGTCAGATTTACCAAATGGAGGGTGAGGGAGAGCTTTGTAAACGTCTCTGTGTGTGGAGTACAGGTGATCTAGAATTGTTTTCCCTGTGGTTGCGCATTTACAATGTTGATACAGATTAGGTAAAACTGATTTAAATTCCCTGCATTGAAGTCTCCGGCTACTAGGAGCGCCGCCTCTAGATGAGCGGTTTCCTGTTTGCTTATTTCCTCTTACGGTCTTAGCGCCAGCATCCGTCTGTGGTAGTAAATAAACAGCCACAAAGAGTATAGATGAAAACTCTCTTGGCAAATAGTGTGGTCTACAGTTTATCATACGATACTCTACTTCAGGCGAGCAAAAACTAGAGACTTCCTTAGATTTCGTGCACCAGCTGTTGTTTACTAATACGCACAGACCGCACCCCCTCGTCTTGCTGTTCTGTCTAGCCGGTGCAGCGTATATCCCACTAGCTGAATATCATTGTCATCATGCAACCACTATTCTGTAAAACATAAGATGTTACAGTTTTTGATGTCCCGTTGGTAGTATATTTATTTATATTGACGGTAATATTGACAGAAACGCAGCTTTTCCACTCGCCTTCTGTGACCCTTATGAGGCACCCTGCTCTGTGTCCTCTGTACCTGCGTCTCTTTCTCTTGCCAATAACGGGGATCTTGGCCTTGTCGGGTGTTCAAAGAATATCCTGTGCGTCCTGCTTGTTGAAGAAAATCAGTAAGCCTTTAACACTTAAATTTCAAAAACATGAAATTGATAGCATATGATAGAGGAAATCATATGTTTGTTCTTGCATGTAGCATGTCCTAACTCTGTGATTAACAAGTAGAGCTTTAGTAGCAACATCAACATCCTCATCAATCATATTGATAGGTGTGGTTCATGTCACGCTGAGGAGGATATGTACATGTGATTTGGTCCTTGGATGGACAAAGGTTTGTAATGTGATGCCACACAGGTATGTAGGCACACATTTGATTAATGGATGTAGCCTATTGATGTATGTTTCTCAGTTCTAAGGAGACGCAATAATGAAATGTTCTATCATTTGTAAATATCTGACTCAAATAACAAGTAAACAAGTAACAGAATTGATCTCCTCAGTACCTATTAATGAATTAAGTTGACACTGACCATTGTAGAAGTGTGAGCTAGCACAGTAGTGGACAACTATCCCAGAATGGAAATATCTGACTTTTTATCTCATTTGTTTACACGTGCATGCACTAGCAAAAACTATGTGAGAGTGGTGTTGTGTGTCAGCACCATGGAGGACGCAATCAATTTCACTATTCTGGCCTGACACCTGGCCTGACTTCCGCCGGAACAGGGTTTCATTGCGAGCCCTTCTTCTGATGTTGAATCACGAGCGTCACCATGGCTGGGGGAAGAGCATCGAGGTCCCGGTGTTCCTCTTTTGGCTCGCGAGCGGGACTACCTGCAGGGTGGCTTCTCGGGCCTTCAGGATACCACAGTCTAGAGTACACCTGTTCATACATCGCATGGCAGATGAGCTGTTCACCATGGTCAGCAGAGTCTGATTACCATTGACGGAGGAGGAGCACGAGAAGCGGGGGAGGGGTTTACCAGGCTCGCACGTCACCCATCCTGCTCCCGAAGAGCAGTTGGAGTGATCAATGGGTGCCATATAAGGATCAATGTACCTGGAGTGCAGTTGGAGTGATCAATGGGTGCCATATAAGGATCAATGTTCCTGGAGAGCAGTTGGAGTGATCAATGGGTGCCATATAAGGATCAATGTTCCTGGAGAGCAGGATGTCCAGTGCTGCGGAAACAGAAAGCTCTACACCTCAATGCAGCTACAGACTGTCTGCGACTCCTGGGGTAGATACATCGACATCTATGCTGGCTATCCCGACTCCGTGAACAACTCACACTTTTCTTCTGGGCGATGGAGGTTACCTGTGTTTGGAAGAGCACAGATCCATCCTCACCCCGTACAAGAAGCCCTTGAAATTTGCAGCCCAGCACCTTTTCAACTTCCACCACCACAAGGGTCGATGCATCATTGAAATGGTCCTTCGGGTCGATGAAGGGCAATCTTCCTCCAAGCCCTAGAGGTGCATTTCTCTTAGTCCCGTTGGTCATTGCCAGTTGCACCGTCCTTCACATCTGTGTTGGTGTAGGGGATGTGTTGTCACCTGCTGATGATGAGAGGGTTGAAGAGGAGGAAGGAGAAGAAGAAAGAGAGGAGATACAGGGGGCTTTCAGTGGAAACACCACACGGTGTGTCAGCCTCTCTGCAGCCTCTCTGCAGCCTCTCTGCAGAAGTGTCGGCTCATCGAGAGCAGTGACTTAACTTATACCTTGACTGACTGACTGGACGTATACCTTGATTTGTTGTCCTGATTGACCTTTCCTGTCATTGTTAATTGTTACATCATTGAATGTCTAGTTGTATTGAAATGGGTTTGCAATCAGTTCTTTTCCACTACTGACTCCTGTCATCCACTGGAGTCTTTATTTGTGAACTTACCACAACGTATGTTATCACATGACTGTGTAAATGTAGTCAGATACCAATACAATACTTAATTCTTTCAACCAAACCTAACCCTAACCTTTGCCCTGAAGTTAACCCCTTACGCTACACCCATCTCCCCAAGACTAACCTCAACCCCTAACCTTAACACATAACTTTAGCTCTGAATTTGACACATTTGGATCCCTATGCCTAATCCTAACCTATGGATCTATCTGGTTGAAAATACACTTCATTAACTATATCTATTTTATATATTTTTACTGCCACGTCACATGGCTTGTAAGTCTCCTGTCTCTAGCTACTGTTTAGATGCAGTCACTTACAAAACCTCCTCAATCAATCATAGACTGTATATGGCCATTAGGTCCTGACAAACACAACCATTTGCATAGGTATAATGACCTGCTGCACCTGTTTGTGACTCACAGGTGTACAAGCTGGGCCCCATAGACCTGACTAGATTTCAGAACTCAGCAAATGGAAAAAGTTTTGAATGAGCTTAAAACCAAAGATGAGCTTTCTAATTGGATACGGAATCCATTTCCATATGTTTGGCCCCTGTTATGTTGTGCCTGGTGTGTATGACCCAGCATTTACAATGCCGGTCAAAAGTTTGGACACACCTAATCATTCAAGAGTTTCTTTATTTTTACTATTTTCTACATTGTATAATAAAAGTGAAGATATAACAACTATGAAATAACACAATCATGTAGTAACCAAAACACTGTTATACAAGCAAAATAGTAGAAAATAGTTAAAAAAACAAAACAATGTAAGCCTTCACTGAGTAGGTGTGTCCAAACGTTTGATTGGTACTGTAGGTGAAATAATAATAGTAGTACAAAATTACAATACCCAAAAGGCAATCTATCAATGGAACGACTCAGCCACCACTTAATCAGAGACCACTGATAGAGGACAGTGTCCAAGCCATGGGGAGGAAGAGGAGGGGCTAACACAGGACAGCGTCCCAGCCCTGTAGAGGTAGAGGAGGGACTGATACAGGACAGTGTAACAGCCCCGTGGAGATAGAGGAGGGACTGATACAGGACAGTGTCCCAGCTCTGTGGAGGTAGAGGAGTGTCTGAAACATAACAGGTTCCCAGCCTTGTTTAGGTAGAGGAGGGCCAGATACAGGATAGTGTAGCAGCCCAGTGGATGAAGAGGAGGGCTGATACAAGACAGTGTCCCAGCCATGTGGAGGTAGAGGAGGGGCTGATACAGAACAGTGTCCCATTCCTGTAGAGGTAGAGGATTTACTGATATTGGACAGTGTCCTAGCCCTGTGGAGATATAGGAGAGGCTAAAACAAAAAAGTGTCCCTGCCCTGTGGAGGTAGATGAGGGTCTGAAACATGACAGGATCCCAGCGTTGTTTAGGTATAAGAGGGGCTGATGGGACTGTGCCCAAGCCCTGTGGAGGTAAAAGAGGGACAGATGCAGGACCGTTTACCTGGCTTGTTTAGATAGAGGAGGGGCTGATACAGGACAGTTTCCCAGCCCTGTTGAGGTAGAGGAGGGAATTATAAAGTAATGTGTCCCAGCCCTGTGGATGTAGAGGAGGGGCTGATACATCTCGGTGTCCCAGCCCTGTGGAGGTAGAGGAGGGAATGATAAAGCAATGTGTCCCAGCCCTGTGGATGTAGAGGAGGGGCTGATACAGGATGGTGTCCTAGCCCTGTGGATGTAGTGGAGTGTGCTGATGCAGGACAGTGTCCCAGCCCTGTTGAGGTAGAGGAGGAACCGACAAAGAACAGTGTACCAGCCCTGTGGATGAAGAGCAGGAGCTGAAACATGACAGTGTCCCAGCACATTTTATGTAGAGAAGGGTCTGATACAACACAGTGTCCCAGCCCTGCAGATGTAGAGGAGGGGCTGATACAGGACACTATACCAGCCCTGTGGAGGTAGATGAGGGAATTTTATAGCAATGTGTCCAAGCCCTGTGGATGTAGAGGAGGGGCTGACACAAAACACTGTAACAGCCCCATGGAGGTGGAGGAGGGACAGATGGCTGAAACATGCCAGTTTCCCAGACCTGTTTAGGTAGAGGAGGGGTCGATACCGAACTGTGTCCTAGCCCTGTGGATGTAGTGGAGTGTGCTGATACAGGACAGTGTCCCAGCCCTGTTGAGGTAGAGGATGGTCTGATACAGGACACTGACCAAGCGTTATGGAGGTAGAGGAATGGCTGATACAGGACAGTGTCCGAGCCCTGTTGAGGTAGAGGACAGGCTGATACAGGACAGCGTCCCTGTCCTATTGAGGTAGAGGAGTGCCTGATACGCACAATCCCACAGATCACAATGATGGAGAAAGAAATGGATAATGGGAAAACAGCACAACCGGATCTAGGACATTGTACAAAGACATAATTACTATCACAGAGAAGACGTTCACCATCATGTACACAAGAATCATCAACATGAACTTAAACACCTTCATCTTCATGTTATACAGTGCCTTGCAAAAGTATTCGGCCCCTTTGAACTTTGCGACCTTTTGCGACCTTTTGCCACATTTCAGGCTTCAAACATAAAGATATAAAACTGTATTTTTTTGTGAAGAATCAACAACAAGTGGGAGACAATCATGAAGTGGAACGACATTTATTGGATATTTCAAACTTTTTTAACAAATCAAAAACTGAAAAATTGGGCGTGCAAAATTATTCAGCCCCTTTACTTTCAGTGCAGCAAACTCTCTCCAGAAGTTCAGTGAGGATCTCTGAATGATCCAATGTTGACCTAAATGACTAATGATGATAAATACAATCCACCTGTGTGTAATCAAGTCTCCGTATTAATGCACCTGTACTGTGATAGTCTCAGAGGTCCGTTAAAAGCGCAGAGAGCATCATGAAGAACAAGGAACACACCAGGCAGGTCCGAGATACTGTTGTGAAGAAGTTTAAAGCCGGATTTGGATACAAAAAGATTTCCAAAGCTTTAAACATCCCAAGGAGCACTGTGCAAGCGATAATATTGAAATGGAAGGAGTATCAGACCACTGCAAATCTACCAAGACCTGGCCGTCCCTCTAAACTTTCAGCTCATACAAGGAGAAGACTGATCAGAGATGCAGCCAAGAGGCCCATGATCACTCTGGATGAACTGCAGAGATCTACAGCTGAGGTGGGAGACTCTGTCCATAGGACAACAATCAGTCGTATATTGCACAAATCTGGCCTTTATGGAAGAGTGGCAAGAAGAAAGCCATTTCTTAAAGATATCCATAAAAAGTGTCGTTTAAAGTTTGCCACAAGCCACCTGGGAGACACACCAAACATGTGGAAGAAGGTGCTCTGGTCAGATGAAACCAAAATTGAACTTTTTGGCAACAATGCAAAACATTATGTTTGGCGTAAAAGCAACACAGCTGAACACACCATCCCCACTGTCAAACATGGTGGTGGCAGCATCATGGTTTGGGCCTGGTTTTCTTCAGCAGGGACAGGGAAGATGGTTAAAATATATGGGAAGATGGATGGAGCCAAATACAGGACCATTCTGGAAGAAAACCTGATGTAGTCTGCAAAAGACCTGAGACTGGGACGGAGATTTGTCTTCCAACAAGACAATGATCCAAAACATAAAGCAAAATCTACAATGGAATGGTTCAAAAATAAACATATCCAGTTGTTAGAATGGCCAAGTCAAAGTCCAGACCTGAATCCAATCGAGAATCTGTGGAAAGAACTGAAAACTGCTGTTCACAAATGCTCTCCATCCAACCTCACTGAGCTCGAGCTGTTTTGCAAGGAGGAATGGGAAACTATTTCAGTCTCTCGATGTGCAAAACTGATAGAGACATACCCCAAGCGACTTACAGCTGTAATCGCAGCAAAAGGTGGCGCTACAAAGTATTAACTTAAGGGGGCTGAATAATTTTGCACGCCCAATTTTTCAGTTTTTGATTTGTTAAAAAAGTTTGAAATATCCAATAAATGTCGTTCCACTTCATGATTGTGTCCCACTTGTTGTTGATTCTTCACAAAAAAATACAGTTTTATATCTTTATGTTTGAAGCCTGAAATGTGGCAAAAGGTCGCAAAGTTCAAGGGGGCCGAATACTTTCGCAAGGCACTGTACTTCATGTTTCTAAATGATTTCTTTATTCAGATGAAGGGTACTGCTATGGGATCCCCCATGGCTCCTAACTATGCTAATTTGTATGCGGGTTACATGGAGAAAGTCTAACATCATTATTTGGAAACGGCATATTGATGATATTTTTGTTCTATGGAGGGGTGACGTGTGACGACCCTCCCACTCTGTCTGCCGTATTCTCTCTTTGTTGTTTCCTTATTAGGATGCTGGTGGGCGGAGTTGGGAGGGTCGTCAGCTACATGGGAAACACTTGGGCCCGGTGTCTCCCAGGATAAATACACCACTTCCCCATTCATGGAGGAGACTCTCTCCATGCAGACACTTTGATAGTTTTTGTTGTGTTTCTTGGTGGTTTTTGGTTGTTTGCCTTAGCACCTTTCAAAACCCTGTATTATCACATTCATGCATGCAAAACACTCACTTACACTACTGATTACACACACCATTGTATATTTTCCTTAGTTGCTTTAGTTAATAAACATATATTTTGTTACTCCTTATCTCCACGTTGTCTCCCTTTTGTTACGGGTTTTGAGCCGGTTCGTGACAAGTTTTGATAAAATCAGAAACATCCCTCTTTAACCTGTTAGAGCTCTAGGGGCGCTATTTCATTTTTGGATAAAAAACGTTCCCGTTTTAAGCGCGATATTTTGTCACGAAAAGATGCTCGACTATGCATATTCTTGACAGTTTTGGAAAGAAAACACTCTGAATCTGCAAAGATTTTGTCTGTAAGTGCCCCAGAACTCATTCTACAGGCGAAACCAAGATGATGCATCACCCAGGAATTAGCAGAATTTCTGAAGCTCTGTTTTCCATTCTCTCCTTATATGGCTGTGATTGCGCAACGAATGAGCCTACACTTTCTGTCGTTCGCCCAAGGTCTTAGCAGCATTGTGACGTATTTGTAGGCATATCATTGGAAGATTGACCATAAGAGACTACATTTTCCAAGTGTCCGCCTGGTGTCCTGCGTCGAATTCGGTGCGCAATTGCCAGCTGCTTCTACTTTACCATTTGATTCAGGGGAGAAAGCATGTGTCCAAGAACGATGTATCAATGAAGAGATATGTGAAAAACACCTTGATGATTGATTCTAAACAACGTTTGCCATGTTTTCAGTCGATATTATGGAGTTAATTTGGAGAAAAGTTCGCGTTTTGAGGACTGAATTTTCGGATTTTTTTTGGTAGCCAAATGTGATGTATAAAACGGAGCTATTTCTAATACACAAGGAATCTTTTTGGAAAAACTGAGCATCTGCTATCTAACTGAGAGTATCCTCATTGAAAACATCAGAAGTTCTTCAAAGGTAAATGATTTTATTTGAAGGCTTTTATGTTTTTGTTAATGTTGCGTGCTGGATGCTAACGCTAATGCTAACGCTAAATGCTAACGCGAAATGCTAACGCTAGCTAGCTACTTTTACACAAATGATTGTTTTCCTATGGTTGAGAAGCATATTTTGAAAATCTGAGATGACAGTGTTGTTTACAAAAGGCTAAGCTTGAGAGATGGCATATTTATTTCATTTCATTTGCGATTTTCATAAATAGTTAACGTTGTGTTATGCTAATGAGCTTGCTGATAGATTTACACAATCCTGGATACAGGGTTTTTTTCATAGCTAAACGTGACGCAGAAAACGGAGCGATTTGTCCTAAACAAATAATCTTTCAGGAAAAACTGAACATTTGCTATCTGAGAGTCTCCTCATTGAAAACATCTGAAGTTCTTCAAAGGTAAATTATTTTATTTGAATGCTTTTCTGTTTTTTTGTGTAAATGTTGCCAGCTGAATGCTAATGCTAAATGCTACGTTAGCCATCAATACTGTTACACAAATGCTTGTTTTGCAATGGTTGAGAAGCATATTTTGAAAATCTGAGATGACAGTGTTGTTAACAAAAGGCTAAGCTTGAGAGCTAGCATATTTATTTCATTTCATTTGCGATTTTCATGAATAGTTAACGTTGCGTTATGGTAATGAGCTTGAGTCTGTATTCACGATCCCGGATCCGGGATGGGGAGACCAGAAAGGTTAATAGGGATCCCTTCACCCCCTTTCCCGCTCGAATCCCGTTAACGGGATTGCTTTGACCACATCCAGTGAATTTGCAAGACGCTAAATTCAAAAAAAGAAATAGTCATAATAAGAATTCATAAAACATACAAGTGTTATTCGTCAAAATACAGTTTAACTTCTTGTTAATCCAGCCGCAGTGTCAGATTTCAAAAAGGCTTTACGGCGAAAGCAGACCATGCGATTATTTGAGGACAGCGCCCCGCATACAAACACATGGAAATCATATTTCAACCAGCCAGGTGC
Source organism: Oncorhynchus mykiss (assembly GCF_013265735.2). Classification (NCBI taxonomy): domain Eukaryota; kingdom Metazoa; phylum Chordata; class Actinopteri; order Salmoniformes; family Salmonidae; genus Oncorhynchus; species Oncorhynchus mykiss. The sequence goes on along the minus strand of NC_048583.1, from coordinate 9,661,318 downwards.
GACACAAAAATCAGAAATAGCGATAAAATTCATGCCTTACCTTTGAAGAATTTCTTCTGTTAGCACTCCAAAATGTCCCAGAAACATCACAAATTGTCCTTTTTTTCGATAAATTCCTTCTTTTTATCCCTAAAATGGCCATTTATTTGGCGCGTTTGATTCAGAAATACACCGGTTTCAACTCGCCCAACATGCCTACAAAGTATCTAATAAGTTACCTGTAAACTTGGTCCAAACGTTTCAAACAACTTTCCTAATCCAAATTTAGGTACACTAAAAATGTAAATAATCGATCAAATTTAAGACGGGATATACTGTGTCCAATACAGGATGAAAACAAAATGAAGCGCTTTCCATGTTGCGCGAACCAGAAGACTTGAGTCACTCTGAGTGAGACATGGAAAGAACAGGACTACTTCGTAATTTCTCAAAAGAAAAACATCAACCAATTTGTAAAGACTGTTGACATCTAGTGGAAGCCATAGGAACTGCAACCATAATCCTATTAAAAAGGGCTTCCCATAGAAATAATGGAAAACAGATTGACCTCAAAAACATTTTTCTCTGGATGGATTTTGCTCAGGGTTTTCTAATGGAAAGAGTATGTATTCTTAATGTTATTGAATTACATTATAATATGAATATTTATTTGGTATTATAATTCTTTGTATTATTTATTATTAATATACAGGCATATTTTTTATTTATCCTCTTTTAAAGAAGATAGACAGACAGACAGGAAGTTTCTTAATAAGTATTTATTGATTCACAACAACTAAAACAATATCTACATTGTAACTTTCAAACATTATCATTATCCATAATTTAAAGAGAAAACACATGTAAATGTTTGGTGCCAGTCTGTTTCTGAATTAGCCAGTGGAATTTTCTTGCTCTCTGCCAATAAAAATATCACAAAAAAAGAGGAAACAGAATGAAACCAGGTCTACAAACAAGTATATTTTGGCCAGGATTCAAAACAAAACCATGCTACATCACGGTTGACATTTAAAGGTCATTTCTAATTGAGCCGACTTGTAGCATTTACCTTGAGTGTCGTCTCCATGAACACGGTAAAACAGACATTGTCTACAAGTGTGATCGGATTGAATCCTGGCCTGTAAATCACAATTGTATTGCTAAATATGGACAATTTGTGAAGTTTGTTAGCTAGTTCACGCTCTATATAAGTACAAAAACTGTAGACTCAATATTATCAAAACATAATCTACAACATTTAAACCAGCACTTTCTGGGATTACATTGGAAATACATGCAGACATCATGAATTAGAAAACAATAAAATCCACGTGGGAACAAAACTGTACATTAATCTCACAAATGATTCTGGAAAAACATAAATATAATGACATATCGTACATTCTTTAAGGCACTAATGGGTGAAGAGATTTTGACTTTTTGTCTTAGAGACCTCTGATACAGGGCAGCTTTCCAACCCTGTGGAGGTAGAGGAGGGGCTGCACAAACCCAGAGATTACACGGATGCTGAAACAAATGGCCATGCCTGAATAAAAGTCCATTACAGGAATGTAACTTTGAGTCAGTGTCATCAATGCCAGTGGGAGTTGAGACACCACAGCATACACCAGGATAATCACAATGATCTTAAAGGCCTTCATCTTAATGCTGTTTGTCCCCTCCCTATCCCCAACCCCCGGCCCTGGACGTTTCAGAGCCCAGAGAACTGAGAGACAACAGAATGACATCAGAGAAAAATAGATAATTGTCTGGGCAAAGACAGTGTATACGAAAGGTGGTAAATCAAACTCAAACACACATAGACAGCAAGAACCAAGAACCATCAGCCAGACAACACTACAGCACCCCACCCTGTATCTCAGGGGTTTGTACTTCAGGAAGACTACAGGGTGGACCACCGCCAGGTAGCACTCCACACAGATACAACATTGGAACAGGGGCCGGCCAGTGTAAGTTAACCCAAAGGAAAAATCTGCAACTTTTTGGAGAAAATCAGACTGGATGTAGAGTTCAGACATGCTGATGGTATTAAAGAGGCAGAAGATGATCTCAGACACGGTCAGGTTGAGAGAGAAGAACTCTGAGGCCATCGACCCTCCCTCTCCAGTCAGGATCAGCCACAGGATGTAGACATTGGTGGGGAGACCCAGGATGATGTTAATTGAAAATGAAGAAGTATGAATGTGGATAGAATTTGCCAAATGGAAAGCCGGTACACCCGGCTCCATAAGAGAGCTAGGAGAAGGGGTGGACGTGTCATTGACCTTAGTTAAGTACAACTCAACAACACGGGTAACTGTAATGTGTCAAAGATCTTGAGATCTTTAAGGGAAAAAAACAAAGAAAGAGAGGGAGAGAGACAGACAGACAGACAGACAGACAGACAGACAGACAGACAGACAGACAGACAGAGGGAGGGAGAGAGGAGGATTGTTATACAAACATCAGGATCATATCAAAGTATTTCTGTCTATAAACCTTCAGTCATTACTGATCTAAATATGAATTTAAAAATAATTATGTTAGCATTGCAATAGGGTGTTAGGTTTTATTCTGGTAAAGACAGTTTTTTTCACCTGGTTGACAAATAAATGTAAAACGCTGAGTACCGTCAATTACTAGTATCACAATGAAGCACACAAAAACCCTGATGAAGTTAAATTAAGAAAGATGCTTTCTAACATTCCTTTGTAGATAATATATGCAGTGGAGATGATCACTTTGTAAACATGATGAAATATCAAAATGTGTCCACAAATTTACATAAATATCCAATAATTAAATTAAAAACATATTTTTCTACATCTTATGCTTTTGCTCACAAGCCACATCTATCTATATAAATTAAAGTTTAAATTAAAACATTTTAAATTATTATTTTTTAAATTAAAAACTAAGGTTTTAGCTAACCTGTATAGATGCAGCGTCCCTCTCCCCTGGGGTGTGGTGTGGTTGTCTGTCACTGGTGCTGTAATAATACTGTATATGCAAATCTCTGCCTGACCCTGCCCTGCTCTGACACACCTGAGTGACACGTCAACCTAATGATTTAGACCAGACTGCATCCAAAAAGGCACGCTAATCCCTATATAGCACACTACTTTTGATCAGAGCACTATGGCCCCTAGTCAAAAGTAGTGCACTATAGAGGGTATAGGGTGCCATTTCAGACGTCGACCAGAGCGCCAACAAGAGGAGTGTCAGTTTGTAGGCATATAAGATGCACTGTTGGTTTAAAGCAGGTATATGACAACTTGGTCAGTCAAGACCCTCTTAAAAACCTACAAATAATAATAAACTAAAGAAGAAGCAACACATTTCACTCCAATTAACAAATGAACAGTTAGAAAATAATTTATAGAGAAAGTGGAATCCAGGAAATATTGGAGGTAACAAACTAATGTGAAACTAAATTAACAATTGTTTTTCAATTGTGTTTTCTTTAAATGACTGGTCAAAAGTGCTTTAGAGTAAAATATTAAAGTTGCAACTTTCAGTTTCTATCTTCTCTAGAAGGGCCCCTGATCAGAGATTAGACACAGTTTCTATCTGCTCGAGAAGGGCCCCTGATTAGACACAGTTTCTATCTGCTCGAGAAGGGCCCCTGATTAGACACAGTTTCTATCTGCTCTAGAAGGGCCCCTGATTAGACCTAGTTTCTATCTGCTCTAGAAGGGTCCCTGATCAGAGATTAGACACAGTTTCTATCTGCTCGAGAAGGGCCCCTGATTAGACACAGTTTCTATCTGCTCTAGAAGGGCCCCTGATTAGACTCTGTTTCTATCTGCTCTAGAAGGGTCCCTGATCAGAGATTAGACACAGTTTCTATCTGCTCGAGAAGGGCCCCTGATTAGACACAGTTTCTATCTGCTCTAGAAGGGCCCCTGATTAGACTCTGTTTATATCTGCTCTAGAAGGGTCCCTGATCAGAGATTAGACACAGTTTCTATCTGCTCGAGAAGGGCCCCTGATTAGACACAGTTTATATCTGCTCTAGAAGGGTCCCTGATTAGACCTAGTTTCTATCTGCTCTAGAAGGGTCCCTGATCAGAGATTACACACAGTTTCTATCTGCTCGAGAAGGGCCCCTGATTAGACACAGTTTCTATCTGCTCGAGAAGGGCCCCTGATTAGACACAGTTTCTATCTGCTCTAGAAGGGTCCCTGATTAGACCTAGTTTCTATCTGCTCTAGAAGGGTACCTGATTAGAGATCAAACACAACTTCTCAGCAGATCTGGCTTCAAATACTATTTGAAATATTTTAAATGCTTTTAACTTTGCTCTAAACCAGGGCTGTTCATTTGAAGTCCTCGAGGGACGAAGCACTTATATTTTGTCTTTCTACCTGGTAGTTAATTGCACTCAACTGGTGTCCAAGGTCTGCATTAGTCTCTTATTAGAAGGAGAGGATGAAAACCAGAAGAGTTTCATCCCTCCAGGACTGACATTGAACAGGCCTGATCTGGACTAACTCGGTGGGAGTAGGGTAAAGTTGCCGATCTTGGGTCAGTTTATCATTTTCTCAAATAATGGTTATTTCAAATAGAATTTGACCCAGGTCTCCTTCTCAGATTATAATATTTTACTGCTTTAAGTTCCTATCTATTAAAATAATGAAATGTTTCAAAATAATTTGAGTCCTGGTATCACCACTTCCTCAGAGACCTCTGATACAGAACAGTTTCCCAGCCCTGTGGAGGTAGAAGAGAGGCTGCACCAACCCACAGACACAACTGAAGGACATGGTCACACTGTCGATGACACAATACACATAATCCTTTACGTTTCCAAACAGGAAGTACATGACAACGAACGGGAGCTGGTCGATCAGCATTGTCAGGAAAACCACAGAGACGACAAAGAAGGCTTTTCTCTTCACTGGGCACATCCCTCCGCTGAGGTCATTCTCCCCTCCTCCTCCTCCTCTTCTCTCCATCTCTCCCTGTCCCGGTAAGGGGCGCTTCAGGATGTGGAGGATGGAGAGGCTGCAGAAGAGATTGACTATGAGAGTTACCAAGAGGAAGATGTTGTATCTAGAAACAGAGAACTCTGGGAGGTATGCATAAAAAGCACCGGTGAATGCCGCTACACCTCCCCAGACCGATGCCACCAAACCCAACCTGTATCTCAGGGGTTTGTACTTCAGGAAGACCACAGGATGGACCACCGCCAGGTAGCGCTCTAAACAGATACAGCAGTGGAACAGGGGGCGGCTGCAGTAGATGATGGCATAAGGGAAGACGTTGGTTTCTACATAGTGTTGAAGGCCGGCGACGATGAGATGGACGGTGGTTACGACCGGAACGCACAGGCAGAAGATGAGCTCTGCGGCTGCAATGTTGAAAATGAAGATCTCAGAGGCCAAGGCGTTGCCAGTAGTGATCAGCCGCAGGACATAGCCAAAGATAGGTACGCCGAGAACAAAGTAGACCATGCTGATGGATACATTGACGGGAAGGTTACTGGCACATAAGTTCCAGAATCCAGAGGAATAGGAGGAGGCATTTCCACCTGTGGTGTTCATATCTCCAGAGGAAGGACTGGAGAGAATGAAAGATTACTTTAGTTTTATTTCAGTATGCATGCCAGCTAAGTGCTGCTGAATATCTACTGAATACATTAGGAAATTCAGGAAAACTAAATAAATCAATACATTTCAGCAGTTAGCTAATATAAAATGAAGTCATGGATATGATTATTGATCATCGATGAGAGATAGCTTGTGAGAATTCTATTCCAGGATCAATTATTGGGAATTTATATCACTGATATGGTTTATTGGTGGAAGAAAATATCCCCATTTCCTTCTCTGACGCATGAAGATAATTTAATTAACATAAAGTTATACATTATATCTCTGTTTGAATAAAAACACGTAAATAATAATATTTTTCATCAAATAGATATTTAAAGCAGTACACACCTGGATGGGTGAAATAGAGCTGGCTGCTTTGTCCTGGTCTCTGATGGAAGTGTTCAGTAGAACAGAGAGTGATCCCTGATAGTCAAATCCACCCCTAGAAAGCACACCTGTGTGTGCGTACGTACGTGTGTGTGCGTTTGCACGCGTGGTCTACACATCACCATAGCGATGAATTCCACCTCTGGTTGTACACGGGCTGTCAGCAGATAGCATTAGACATGCAAATCTATGTGCAGCATGGAAAAGGGCTGGGATGCTTGTGGAACTTTACATACAATCATATTGTTGTTATAATGTCACACTTTCTAAGACATCCTTTGTCTGCCAGCCTTATCAGTTATATAATATTATATGTACTCCTTTTTCACCCACGACTGTGTAACCAAGCACAACTCCAACACCATCAATTAATTTTCTGATGACACAACGTTGGTAAGCCTGTTCACCGACAACGATGAGACAGACTATAGGCAGGAGGTCAGAGACCTGGCAGTGTTGTGCCAGGAAAACAACCTCTTCCTCATCGTGAGCAAGACAAAAGAGCTGATCGTGGACTACAGGAAAAGGAGCAACAAACTGGTTTCCATTTCAAGTTCCTTGGTGTCCACATCACCAACAAACTATCATGGTCCAAACACACCAAGAAAGTCGTGAAAGAGGACACGACAATGCATTTTTCCCCCTCAGGGGACTGAAAAGATTTGTCATGGGTCCTTACGTCCTCAAAAAGTTATACAGCTGCACCATTGAGAGCATCCTGACCGATTGCATCACAGCCTGGTATGGCATTTGCTCGGTATCCGACCATGAGGCGCTACAGTGGGTAGTGCATACAGCCTAGTACATCACTGGAGTCAAGCTTCTTGCCATCCAGGAGCTATATACTAGGCGGTGTCAGCGAAAGACGCAAACAATTGTCAGACTCCAGTCAAAGACAGTGTCTTCTGACATTTGGTCATTGTTTGTTAGCTGTAGCCTCCTCACATGCTATAGTAGTATATTAATGAGGTCTGGCCATTTTCTCTTCTTTACAACAAGTAACAGAAGGATACATGTGTAGTTCAGCAAAATTATTTATTTAGTATTCAAAGATGAAACATGTAATATACACACATATTAAAAGTACAATGTGGGTATTTTCGCCACATTTCACTATTAAATACAGATACGAAATTAAGTCAAAAAGAAAAATAAGTAAAAATATAAGTAATGTAAGTATAAGTAAATAAGTAAAATAGTTTTAAAAAATGTGAAGTATTCTTGCACTTTGGTGGGAAGGAATTGAAATATCCATATTTTCCAACATATATCATCACCAAAATATAACAAATGTCTAATCAAAATATTGTATGTCAGCTACAAACATGCTGTAACTAGTTGACAATTTTAACAAGTATTTAATTGAACCTTTATTTAAAACCTCTTTGGGATAGTGGGCAGCATTTTCACTTTTGGATAAATAGCGTGCCCAATTTCAACTTCCTGCTACTCATGCCAAGAATTTAAGATATGCATACTATTAGTAGATTTGGATAGAAAACACTTGGATAGAAAAACTGTTTGAATCATGTCCGTGAGTATAACAGAACTTATGTAGCAGGCAAAACCCAGAGGACAAACCATTCAGATTCTTTTTTTGAGGTCACTGTCTATTCAATGTCATTTCATTGGGAAACGAGATTTCTAAAGCACTTATTTGCAGTTCCTACCGCTTCCACTCGATGTCACCCGTTTTTGGAAATTGGTTGAGGTTATTCCTTTGTGTAATGAAGAAGTATGGCCATCTTGAATTTGTGTCATTTGAAGTGTACTTTTTGAGAAGGCGCATGACTGGAAAAGTACTGTGAGTTTGTTGTCTTCCTGTATTGAACACAGATTGTCCCGTCTACAATTTGATCGATTATTAAGGTTTAAAAATACCCAAAGTTGTATTACAAAAGTAGTTTGAAATGTTTTGGCAAAGTTTACAGGTGACTTTTGAGCTATTTGGTAGTGACGTTGGGCAAATTGGAAGATGTTTTTTTTCTGGATCAAACGCGCCAAAAATATGAACATTTTGGATATATATCGACGGAATTAATCAAACAAAAGGACCATTTATGACGTTTATGGGACATAGTGGAGTGCCAGCAAAAGAAGCTCGTCAAAGGTAAGGCATGATTTATTTCTGACTTCTGTGGCGCACCTGGCTGGTTGAAATATGACTTTCGTGTGTTTGTATGCGGGGTGCTGTCCTCAGATAATCACATGGTCTGTGTGGTACCTGCAGGGTTGAAATATGCTACTCTCTCTTTGTTTACTGTGGTGCTATCATCAGATAATGGCTTCTTATGCTTTCGCCGAAAAGCCTTTTTGAAATCTGACATGTTGGCTGGATTCACAACGAGTCTAGCTTTAATTTGGTATCTTACATGTGTGATTTAATGAAAGTTAGAATTGTATAATATTTTATTTGAATTTGGAGCTCTGCATTTTCCCTGGCAATTGGCCAGGTGGGACATTTGCGTCCCGCCTATACCAGAAAGGTAGCAGGGAGTCATCTTGAGACCACAATCTCTTTTGCAGTTGAGCCCTGCATGAACACATCAATTAAACAACAATTACACTATGCATTTCTACATGAATATACACATCAATTAAACAACAATTAAACACTGCATTTCTACAGGTATATGCACATCAATTACATACCTCACCCTTGGAGTCAGGTGCTAGACATACAGGACTAGATAATAACTATTATCTAGCCTCTATTATCTCTTAGAGACCTCTGATACAGGGAAGTTTCCCAGCCCGGTGGAGGTAGAGAAGAGGCTGTACCAACCCAGTAATCACATTGATGGTGAAACAAATGGTTAAGGCTGACAAACACTCTCCACCGCTCACGTAACATTTTAAAGGTATTGTTATCTCATATGGAAGATAATTCACCACCATAGACAACATGATAATACAAATGATCTTAAACGCCCTCATCTTCATGTTATTTGTCCCCTCCCTCTCCCCCTCCCCCGGCCCGGGACGTTTCAGAGCCCTGAGAACTGAGAGGCAGCAGAATAGCTTCAACAAAAACAATATCAGAAACTCACCCCAGTAAACATAAAACATAAAAGTGACTTTATTCCCAAGCATAAAGAAGAGACAGGACCCAAGCACCATCAGCCAGACAACACCACAACACCCCACCCTGTATCTAAGGGGTTTGTACTTCAGGTAGACAACAGGGTGGACCACTGCCAGGTAGCGCTCAGCACAGATACACCACTGGAACAGGGGACGGCCTGTCATTATAAAACCGTAAGAAAATACCATGAAGTACGAGACAATGATTGTGGGGTGGTGTAGCCAGATAAAATGCATGATAGCTGACAGGCTGAAGAGGATCTCAGACACAGCCAGGTTGAGAGTGAAAAACTCTGAGGCCATCCTCCCTTCCACTTCAGTCACTATCAGCCACAGGACGTAGATATTGGTGGGGATACCCAGGATGAAGTTGATTGCATAGGAAGCAGTGCTGATTGTTTGGTCTTGGGACAAGTAAATAGCAAATTGATTTTCAGGCAGGGAGGAGTTTGCAGCTGAAGTTGAAGTATTCATCTCTTCACATGGTGCAGTTCTGGTGTGTGTGTGTGTGTGTGTGTGTGTGTGTGTGTGTGAGAGAGAGAGAGAGAATAATGCATAAAAACACCATATGAACAGACAATCATATAGTATTGATGTACATGTGGATTATTACAATTACAATGTAGTACTACAATACTATCTAAAACCCAATACCTTCATATTCAGAATTTCAGAACTTGCATTGAAATCAAAGGAAATTCTATTACTTTTGTATAGGGTACACTCCCCTGACCCCCCAAGAAACTCAAAAGTGACTAGAGCAATAATTCAGATTTTTAGGAGAAAATTACCTTGACTGATGGAGCTCTTCTCTCTCCTGGAAAGTTTGTGTGTCAAGAAGTGAATGCTGGATCATACACAACAGACACAACATAACAGGGGTGAAACATATGGAAATAAAGGAGGTACTTCCTAACCTTATCCAATGAGAATGGTGATCTTTGTTTTTAAAACCCATTCAAAACAATTTCCATTTGCTGAGTTCTGAAATCTAGTCAGGTCTATGGGGCCCAGCTTGTACACCTGTGAGTCACAAACAGGTGCAGCAGGTCATTACACCTATGCAAATGATTGTGTTTGTCAGGACCTAATGGCCATACACAGTCTATGATTGATTGAATCTAAGTGACCACACCTACACAGTCACTAGGAACAGGAGACTTCATAACCATGTGACGTGATCGGAATAATACTGAATAAAAATAGAAATGCAGCAAGCACAAATTTCAAAGATTTGACTGAGTTACAGTTTTTTATTTATTTTGCTAGGCAAGTCAGTTAAGAACAAATTTTTATTTTCAATGATGGCCTGGGAACAGTGGGTTAACTGGTCTAGGAACAGTGGGTTAACTGCCTGTTCAGGGGCAGAACAACAGATTTGTACCTTGTCAGCTCGGGGGTTTGAACTCACAACCTTCTGGTTACTAGTCCAATGCGCTAACCACTAGGCTACGCTGCCGCCCCAATTGTCTGTAGCTTACGCCTGACTATACCATAACCCCACCGCCACCAATGGACACTCAGTTCAAAATGTTGACATCAGCAAACCGCTCACCCACATGACATCATACACGTGGTCTGCACTTGTGAGGACAGTTGGACATACTACCAAATTCTCTAAAACGATGTTGGAGGCAGCTTATGGTAGAGAAATGAACATTCAATTATTAGGCAACAACTCTGGTGGTCAGTCCTGCTCTCAACATGCCATTTACAATCTCCCTCAAAACTTGAGTCATCTGTGGTGTTGTGTAGCGTGACCAAACTGCCCATTTTAGAGTGGCTTTTTATCTACCCCAGCACAAGGTGCACCTGTGTAAAAAACCATGCTGTTTAATCAGCTTCTTCTTCAGGGCTAAGCTGCCTGCCATCCAGGACCTCTACACCAGGCGGTGTCAGAGGAAGGCCCTAAAAATTGTCAAAGACCCCAGTCACCCCAGTCATAGACTGTTCTCTCTACAACCGCATGGCAAGTGGTACCAGAATGCCAAGTCTCAGACTAAAAAAGCTTCTTAACAGTTTTTACCCCCAAGAAATAAGACTCCTGAACAGGTAATCAAATGGCTACTGCTACTCTCTATTTATCATACATGCATAGTCATTTTAACTATATATACTACCTCAATTGGCCGACTCTCCAGTGCCCCCGCACATTGTGTCCCGCCACACACCACCCGTCAACACCTCTTTTACTCTACTGCTACTCTCTGTTTAAAAATATATGCATAGTCACTGGAAACCACATATCCTGAGGCTGGATTTATTGTAGCCGGGGGATTTTAACAAGGCCAATCTGAAAACAAGGCTCCCCAAATTCTATCAGCATATCGATTGTGCTACCAGGGCAGGCAAAACCCTAGACCACTGTTCTTCTAATGTCCGCAACGCATATAAGGCCCTCCCCTACTCTCCCTTCGGAAAAGCTGACCACGACTCCATTTTGTTGCTCTCAGCCTTTAGACAGAGACTAAAACAGGAAGCTCCCGCGCTCAGGTCTGTTCAATGCTGGTCCGACCAATCGGATTACACGCTTCAAGATTGCTTCGATCACGTGCACTGGGATATGTTCCGCATTGCGGGCGAACAACAACATTGATGAATATGCTGATTCGGTGTGCGAGTTTATTAACAAGTGCATCGTGATGTTGTACCCACAGCGTCTATTAAAACATTCCCCAACCAGAAACCGTGGATTGATGGCAGCATTCGCGCAAAACTGAACGTGGGAACCACTGCTTTTAATCAGGGCAAGGTGACCGGAAACATGACTGAAAACAAACAGTGTAGGTATTCCCTCCGCAAGGCAATCAAACAAGCTAAGTGTCAGTACAGAGACAAAGTGGAGTTGCACTTCAACGGCTCAGACACGAGAGGAATGTGGCAGGGTCTACAGTCAATCACGGACTACAAAAATAAAACCAGCCCCGTTGCGGATCACAATGCATTGGTCCCAGACAGACTGAACAACTTTTTTGCTCTCATTGGGGACAATACAGTGCCACTGACAAGGCCGCTACCAAAACATGCGTGTTCTCCTTCACTGTAGCCAACGTGAGTACAACATTAAACGTGTTAACCGTTGCAAGGCTGCAGGCCCAGACGGCATCCCCAGCCGCATCCTCAGAGCATGCGCAGACCAGCTGGCTGGTGTGTTTACGGACATATTCAATCAATCCTTATCCCAGTCTGCTGTTCCCAAATGCTTCAAGAGGGCCATGGTTGTTCCTGTTCCCAAGAAAGCTAAGGTAACTGAGCTAAATGACTACCGCCCTGTAGCACTCACATCCGTCATCATGAAGTGCTTTGAGAGACTAGTCAAGGACCATATCACCTCCAACCTACCTCACACTCTAGACCCACTCCAATTTGCTTACCGCCCCAATAGTCCCACAGACGACGCAATCGCCATCACACTGCACACTGCCCTAACTCATCCGGACAAGAGGAATACCTATGTAAGAATGCTGTTCATCGATTACAGCTCAGCATTTAACACCATAGTACCCTCCAAACTCTTCATATAGCTCGAGACCCTGGGTCTCGACCCCGTCCTGTGCAACTGGGTCCTGGACTGGGTCCCCACAAGGGTGCGTTCTGAGCCCTCTCCTGTACTCCCTGTTCACCCATGACTGCGTGGCCATGCATGCCTCCAACTCAATCATCAAGTTTGCAGATGACACTACGGTGGTAGGCTTGATTACTAACAATAACGAGACGGCCTACAGGGAGGAGTTGAGGGCCCTCGGAGTGTGGTGTCAGGAAAATAACCTCACACTCAATGTCAACAAAACAAAGGAGATGATTGTGGACTTCAGGTAATAGCAGAGGGAGCAGCCCCCTATCTACAATGACGGGACAGTAATGGAGAGGGTGGAGAGTTTTAAGTTCCTAGGCATACAAATCACTGACAAATTGAAATGGTCCACCCACACAGACAGCGTGGTGAAGATGGTGCAGCAGTGCCTCTTCAACCTCAGGAGGCTGAAGAAATTTGGCTTGTCACTAAAAACACTCACAAACTTTTACAGATGAACAATCGAGAGCATCCTGTCGGGCTGTATCACCGCCTGGTACGGCAGCTGCTCCGCCCACAACCGTAAGGCTCTCCAGAGGGTAGTGAGGTCTGCACAACGCATAACTGGGTGCAAACTACCTGCCCTCCAGGACACCTACACCACCCGATGTCACAGGAAGGACAATAAGATTATCAAGGACAACAACCACCCGAGCCACGGCCTGTTCACCCCGCTATCATCCAGAAGGCGAGGTCAGTACAGGTGCATCAAAGCGGGGACCGAGAGACTGAAAAACAGCTTCTATCTCAAGGCCATCAGACTGTTAAACAGCCATCACTAACATTGAGTGGCTGCTTCCAACATACTGACTCAACTCCAGCCACTTTAATAATGGAAAAATGTATGTAACCAATTTGTCCAGGCCACTTTATATATTCTAATGTTTACTTACCCTACATTATTCATCTCATATGTATATACTATACTCTATACCATCTACTGTATCTTGCCTATGCTGTTCGGCCATCACTCATTTATATATTTTTATGTACATATTCGTATTCATTCCTTTACACTTGTGTGTATAAGGTAGTTGTTGTGGAATTGTTACGTTATATTACTGGATAGATATTACTGCATGGTCGGAACAAGAAGCACAAGCATTTCACTACATTTGCATTAACACCTGCCAACCATATGTATGTGACAAATAAATGTGATTTGATTTGATACATACTACCTCAATCAGCCTGACAAACCGGTGTCTGTATGTAGCCTCGCTACCTTTATACTTATTTTCCACCATCATTTGCTAATTAATTAATTAAAAATCCTACAATGTGATTTTCTGGATTTTTTTTCTCATTTTGTCTGTCATAGTTGAAGTGTACCTATGATGAAAATTACAGGCCTCTCTCATCTTTTTAAGTGGGAGAACTTGCACAATTGGTGGCTGACTAAATACTTTTTTGCCCCACTGTAGTTATCACGTTTCACATTGGATTTATTAACTACAAAAAGGTGAGATGAGAGTGATGCTGCCCATTAGGCTCAGACACCCCCATGTTTTTCTCCCATCTGTAAACTTATACTGCCCATTAACTGATATAATTGTTTAAAAAAATGTATCTGTTATTTTCCAGGTAAGTTAACTGAGAACACGTTCTCATTTACAGCAGCGACCTGGTGAAGAGTTACAGGGGAGAGGATGGGGATGAATGAGCCATTTGTACTGGGGATTATTAGGCAGCCATGATGGTTTGAGGGGTAGATTAGGAATTTAGCCAGGACACCAGGGTTAACACCCCTACTCTTACAACAAGTGCCATGGGATATTTAATGACCTCAGAGGGTCAGGAAACCCATTTAACGTCCCATCAGAAAGAAAACACCCAGTCTCCCCAATCACTGCGCTGGGGCATTGGGATATGTTTTAGACCAGAGGAAAGAATGCTCCTACTGGCCCTCCAACACCATTTCCAGCAGCATCTGGTCTATCCATCCAGGACCAACCCTGATTAGCTTCAGAAGCAAGCCAGCATTGGTATGCAGGGTGGTATGCTGCTGGCTAATGAACCACACCTGACATGCAAATGTTTTCCACTGTTTATGACAACACTAACTGATGTTTAGAATGATTGGAGAGAATTTACTGTGCTGTGTAGAACGTGTTGTGAACGGATAGGCCTGAGTTTTTCCAGACCAGGTCAGGTTAAAAGGTCAGGAAAACCTCCAGGCTCAAGTTACGCAATATGGAAGTAGGTGTAGTATTCCATGTGATTTAATGCAATTTTATGATACCATAATAGTGGGACCTGATCATTGACTGTAAGGATAGGTATATTGAAATATTATTATTTCCTTTGTTAATATAATTGTTGTTATTGTTTATTGTACATATACAGACAAATCCTTATGTATCCTCTTAAAATAAGACAGACAAGGAGATTCTTAAAACCTCTCTGGGATATGTGGAAAGGTAGCGTACCAACTGGCTTTCTACGTATTCCCTAAGGTGTCTACAGCATTGTGACGTAGTTTTAAGCATTTCTGTTGAAGAATAGCTGTATGCGGGCACATTGCGTAAGTGGTCACATGGTGGCTCCGAGAGAGATTCTCGCGTAAAGTACAGAGGTAGCCATTACTCCAATCGGTCCTAGAGAAAAAGGAATTGTCCCGACGGATATATTATCGAATAGATATTAGAAAACCACCTTGAGGATGGATTCTAAACAACGTTTGCCATGTTTCTGTCGATATTATGGAGCTAATTTGGAAAAAGAAATTGGAGTTGTGGTGACCGCAATTTCCGGGCGATTTCTCATCCAAACGTGAAGAACAAACGGAGCTGTTTCGCCTACAAAAATATTATTTTGGGAAAAAATTAACTTTGGCTATCTACCTGGGAGTCTCGTGAGTGAAAACATCCAAAGTTCATCAAAGGTAAACGATTTAATTTGATCGCTTTTCTGATTTCCGTGACAAGGTTGCCTGCTGCTAGCAGGGCATAATGCTATGCTAGGCTATTATAAACATACACAAATGCTTGTCTAGCGTTGGCTGTAAAGCATATTTTGAAAAAAATCTGAGATGACAGGGTGATTAACAAAAGGCTAAGCTGTGTCTCAATATATTTCATTTGTGATTGTCATGAATAGGAAGATTTTTTAGGGATTTTTATGTCCGCTGCGTTATGCTAATTGGTTTCAGGCGTGATTATGCTCCCGCATGCGGGTTTGGGAGTCGCTAGAGGTTAGACCACATCTGACATGCACATGTTTTCCACTGGTTATGACAACACTAAGTGATGTTTAGAGAATGTGCTGTGTTGTGAAGAATGTGTTGTGGATGGATCGGTCCTGAGTTTTTTCAGACCAGGTCATATTCTTTACTTATACTCTTTAAGACAGACAGAGAGACAGACAGACAAGGAGAGCCATAAATATGCATTTATTTTCATCAACCCAACAATACCTACATTGTAACTTTTAAGCACAATCATCATCCATAATGTCAATAAAAAACGGCATGTGAATGCCAATAAAATAAAATGACACCAATGACACCAAGATTCAATACAAAACCATACGATATCACGCTTGACATTTAAAGGCAATTTCCAATATAGCCGACACGTGCAGCGTTTACCTTGAATGCTATTTCCACAACCGCATTGTCTACAAGCGCGATCGGTTTAAATCCTGGCCCAAATTTCACAATAATTTTGCTATATGTGGACGATTTGAGGAGTTCTTGGGTTGGTTTTCATTGTGTGGGTACATAAACGGAATACCCAATATTATCAAAATATAATCTACAGGGGGAGAATCAAACCATTCCTTTCTAGGCTACTGATTACTTTGAAAGTACATACATTGGGGAATCAATCAAATAAAATGTTATTTGTTACATGAGCCGAATACAACGGGTGTAGACCTTACACTGAAATGCTTACCTACAAGCAGTTAACCAATAATGCAGTTTTAAGAAAAATAGCTCAAATAAATAAGAAATAAAAGTTACAAAATAATTAAAGAACAGTAGTAAAATAACAATAGCTAGGATTTTCCATATGGAAAGAAAAATTATTTCATTCATGTAAATTCACAAACAAATATGAAAAAAAACTAACGTAAAAATAGTGATATATATATATATACTACTTTTTAGAACACTAATTGGTTAACGAGATGTTGTCTATTTGACTTAGAGACCTCTCATGAAGGGCAGCTTCCCCAGCTTCCCAACCCTGTGGATGTAGAGGAGGGGCTGCACAAACCCAGAGATTACAATGATGCAGAAACAAATGGACATGCCTGAAGAAAAGTCTGTATATGGAATGTAACTTTTAGTAGATATCACCAGTACTATTGGGAGTTGAGACAAAGTAGCATACACCAGGATAATCAAAATTATCTTAAAAGCCTTCATCTTAATGTTGTTTGTCCCCTCCCTGTCCCCATCCCCCGGCCCTGGACGTTTCAGAGCCCAGAGAACTGAGAGGCAGCAGAATGACATCAGCAAAAAATAGATCATAGACTGGCCAAGGACAGAGTAGTGTGACACTGGTGAAAAGTTATCAAACATACGTAGACAGCAGGACCCAAGAACCATCAGCCAGACAACACTACAACACACAACCCTGTATCTCAGGGGTTTGTACTTCAGGAAGACCACAGGGTGGACCACCGCCAGGTAGCGCTCCACACAGATGCAGCACTGGAACAGGGGACGACCGGAGTTCAAGAACCCAAGAGAAAATGCTCCAAGATATGCAAGTGCAGTTTTAGGGACATGCCGTTGGACAAGGGCAAAAACAGAAAACAGGCAGTAGAGGACCTCAGACACAGCCAGGTTGAGAGAGAAGAACTCTGAGGCCATCGTTCCTCCCGCTCCAGTCAGTATCAGCCACAGAACGTAGACATTGGTGGGGAGACCCAGGATGAGGTTGATTATATAGGAAGCAGTGTAGATGGATATGATTTGTGCATTGAGAGCAGCTACTGAAGAACTGTTTGTCATTGAGATGTTCATGTCTTCACCTTCTGTACTGGTGTGATGGGCTTCAGTATTCTATAACAATAAAGAGTTTTCACCAGGATTTGTTCTGTTGCAATAAAGCAGTAAAACTTGAAACAATCAAAGGTATCAAGGTTGGGTTCAATTCCATTTCAACTCAGTCAGTTCAGGAAATTCATCAATACCAGCACAAAATAAGTGACTTTGAGTCCTTGATAAGTACCATAAACTAATTGTATTCCTAAAATGTTATTAACACAATGTCTTTTTAATCTCATCAAATGATTTTATCACATTTTAGTAAATCTAGCATATATTCGCATTGGATCTTAAATCAGGAATACAGTCCAAATGAACACACCTGAATAGACGGTGTTCTCTTCTTGTCTGAAGGTGAAGGGACGATGTTACGTTGACAAGCTGAAACAGGAGTGCAGACATTAACACACCTTCACTCTGTCTGTCAGTGAGATCATTTTGCATCATCTGGTGCCTCTGGTGGGTGGAGATTTCACTTTAGGGCCAATAAAATGGAAAAGGAACTCACCAAGTCACCCCCTCTCCCACCCCCCTCAGGCACAACCACACCCTCAGCCACGCCCACCAAGACACATCCGGTCTGTAAACTGACGCTGCCCATTACCTCACTAGATGGACCAAACCTGACATGCAAATGTTTTTCACTGGTTATGACTGCACTAAGTGACATTTAGCATGGTTGAAGAGAATATACTGTGCTGTGTAGAATGTGTTATGGATGAATAGGGACCAACATTCACCAAACTTATTGTGGGAAGCTTGTGGAAGGCTACCCAAAAAGTTTGACCCAAGTAAAACAATGTAAAGGCAATGCTACCAAATACTTATTGAGTGTATCTAAACTTCTAACCCACTGGGAATGTGATGAAAGCAATTATAGCCATTCCTCCTGACAGAGCTGGTGTAACTCCGATTTCCGAACCATCAGCCAGACAACACTACAACACCCCAGCCTGTGTCTCAGGGGTTTGTACTTCAGGAAGACAACAGGGTGGACCACTGCCAGGTAGTACTCTACACAGATACAGCACTAGAACAGGGGCAAGACAGTGGAAGTTAAACCAAAAGGGAAAAATTGCAACTTTTAGGACAAAATTAGACTGGACATAAAGACCAGAGGCAGAATAGGATCATGAACACAATGGGACCACGCAGCCATCATACCGCTCAGGAAGAAGACACGTTCTGTCTCATAGAGATGAACGTACTTTGGTGTGAAAAGCGCAAATCAATCCCAGAACAACAGCAAATGACCTTGTGAAAATGCTAGAGGAAACAGGTGCAAAGTATCTATATCCACAGTAAAACGAGTCCCATATCGACATAACCTGAAAGGCCACTCGGCAAGGCCACTGCTCCAAAACCGCCATAAAAAAGCCAGACTAAGGTTTGCAACTGCACATGGGGACAAAGATCGTACATTTTGGAGAAATGTCCTCTGGTCTGATGAAACAAAAATATAACTGTTTGACCAAAATGACCATTGTTATGTTTGGAGGAAAAAGGGGGAGGCTTGCTAGCCAAATAACACCATCTCAACTGTGAAGCACGGGGGTGCCATCATCATGTGGGGTGCTTTGCTGCAGGAGGGGATGGGGGAATTCACAAAATAGATGGCATCATGAGGCAGGATAATTATGTGGACATATTGACGCAACATCTCAAGACATCAGTCAGGAAGTTAAAGCTTGGTCGCAAATGGGTCTTCCAAATGGACAACGACCCCAAGCATACCTCCAAAGATGTGGCAAAATGGCTTAAGGAAAATCAAGTCAAGGTATTGGAGTGGCCATCGCAAAGCCCTGACCTCAATCCTATAGAAAATTTGTGGGCAGAACTGAAAAAGCGTGTGCGAGCAAGGCGGCCTACAAACCTGACTCAGTTACACCAGCTCTGTCAGGAGGAATGGGTCAAAATTCACCCATCTAATTGTGGGAAGCTTGTGGAAGACTACCCGAAATGTTTGACCCAAGTTAAACAATTTAAAGGCATTGCTACCAAATACTAATTGAGTGAATGTAAACTTCTGACCCACTGGGTATGTGATGAAAGAAATTAAATCTGAAATAAATTATTCTCTCTACTATTATTCTGACATTTCACATTCTTAAAATAAAGTGGTGATCCTAACTGACATAAGACAGGGATTTTTTACAAGGATTAAATGTCAAGAATTGTGAAAAACTGTGTTTAAATGTATTTGGCTAATGTGTATGTAAACTTCCGACTTCAACTGTAGCACATTCATTATAATGATTCTTCAACCACTGCATTAGGGTATTAGCTATATCACTCTGGTAAAGATGTTTTTATGCGCTGGGTGAAAAATACATTTAAAACACTGATTACCATAGCTAGCGATGTTTGCATTTGTGCTACAATCTCAATAAAACACACAAAAACCCTGATGAAGCTAAATTAAGATAGATACTCTCTTACAGTCCTTTGTAGATAAAATATGCACTAGAGATGATAACTTTGCAAACATGCTGAAATATCAAAATATGTCCCAATATTGCAGAATATGCAAATAATCAAATTTTTTACATCTTATATTTTTGTCCACAAGCTAGATATATCTTTATATATCTTCATTCATTTGGGGTTTAAATGTAACTTTTAGAAGCAAAGGTTTTGCTAACCTGTGTTGACGCAGTGTCCTTCTCCCCAGGGGTGTGGTGTGGTTGTGTCTGTCACTGGTGCTGTAATAATACTGTATATACAAATATCTGCCTGACCTGTCCTGCTCTGACACACCTGAGTGACACGTCAACCTGGTGATTTAGACAATACTGCATCCAAAATGGCACCCTATTCCCTACATAGCACAGCACTTTGAACAGAGCACTATGGGCCCTAGTCAAAAGTAGGGCACTATATAGGGTATAGGGCACCATTTTTGCTGTTGCCAGAGCACCAACAAGAGGAGGGTCAGATTGTAGGTAAATAAGATGCACACTTGGTTTAAAGCAATGAAATGACAGCTTGGTCAGCCAAGAACCTCGTAAAAACCTACAAATAATAATGAACAAAAAAAAAGCAACCTTTCACTCCAATTAACAAATGAACAGTTAGAAAAAGTATTGTTTAGAGATGAGTATTCAGGGGAAGTCATAGAGGTAACAAACTACTGTGAAACAAAATGAAAAATTGGGGTTGTTTTCTTGAAAGGAGGATGAAACAAGATGATAAAAACAGATCAGAAGTGATTTACAATCAAATATTAAAGATGAACTGTCACGTTCTGACCATCGTTCGTGTGTGTTTTCCTTGTTTTAGTGTTGGTCAGGACGTGAACTGGGTGGGCATTCTATGTTGGATGTCTTGTTTGTCTATTTCTATGTCCGGCCTGATATGGTTCTCAATCAGAGGCAGGTGTTAGTCATTGTCTCTGATTGGGAACCATATTTAGGTAGCCTGGGTTTCACTGTGTGTTTGTGGGTGATTGTCCTTAGTGTTAGTTTGCACCAGTTTAGGCTGTTTTGGTTTTCATTACGTTTATTATTTTGCACTGTTTGTATTTGGATTCATGTTGCTATAGTCACAATAAACATGGATCGCAATCTACACGCCGCATTTTGGTCCGACTCTCCTTCACACCTAGAAGACCGTTACAGAATCACCCACCACCAACGGACCAAGCGGCGTGTCAACAGGCAGCAGCAGCAGCAAAAAGAGGAGTTACGTTGTAAGGATTTCTGGACATGGGAGGAAATCCTCGACGGGAGAGGACCCTGGGCTAAACCAGGGGAGTATAGCCGCACCAAGGTGCAGCCGAAGAAGGAACAGAGGCAGCAGGAGCAGCCGCAGTGGGAGAGAGCGTCATGGGAGGACGAATTAGACGGTAAAGGACCTTGGGCTCAGCCAGGAGAATATCGCCGTCCCAAGGAAGAACGGGAGGCGGCGAAAGCGGAGAGGCGCTGGTACGAGGAGGCAGCGCGGCGTCGTGGATGGAAGCCCGGGAGTCAGCCCCAAAAATTTCTTGGGGGGGGGCTAACAGGGAGTATGGCTACGCCAGGTAGGAGACCTGAGCCAACTTCCTGTGGTTACCGGGGGGCTAGAGAGACCGGGCAGGCACCGTGTTATGCTGTGGAGCGCACGGTGTCCCCAGTGCGGGTGCACAGCCCGGTGCGGTACATTCCAGCTCCGCGTATCGGCCGGGCTAGAGTGGGCATCGAGCCAAGTACCATGAAGCCGGCTCTACGCATCTGGTCTCCAGTGCGTCTCCTTGGGCCGGCTTACATGGCACCAGCCTTGCGCATGGTGTCCCCGGTTCGCCTGCATAGCCCAGTGCGGGCTATTCCACCTCGCCGCACTGGCAGGGCGACCGGGACCATTCAACCGGGTAAGGTTGGGCAGGCTCGGTGCTCAAGAGCTCTAGTGCGCCTGCACGGCCCGGTCTATCCGTCACCACCTCCACACCCCAGCCCTCCGGTGGCAGCTCCCCGTACCAGGCTGTCTCTCCGGCCCATCCGTCCAGAGCCTTCCTCCTCTCCAGCGCTGCCGGAGCCTCCCGCCTGTCCGGCGCCTCTGCCGGAGCCTCCCGCCTGTCCGGCGCCGCTGCCGGAGCCTCCCGCCTGTCCGGCGCCTCTGCCGGAGCCTCCCGCCTGTCCGGCGCCTCTGCCGGAGCCTCCCGCCTGTCCGGCGCCTCTGCCGGAGCCTCCCGCCTGTCCGGCGCCTCTGCCGGAGCCTCCCGCCTGTCCGGCGCCTCTGCCGGAGCCTCCCGCCTGTCCGGCGCCTCTGCCGGAGCCTCCCGCCTGTCCGGCGCCTCTGCCGGAGCTTCCCGTCTGCCCGGCGCCTCTGCCGGAGCTTCCCGTCTGCCCGGCGCCATCGGAGCTTCCCGTCTGCCCAACGCCGCCAGTGCCGCCCGTCTGCCCAGCGCCGACAGTGCCGCCCGTCTGCCCAGCGCCGCCAGTGCCGCCCGTCTGCCCAGCGCCGCCAGTGCCGCCCGTCTGCCCAGCGCCGCCAGTGCCGCCCGTCTGCCCAGCGCCGCCAGTGCCGCCCGTCTGCCCAGCGCCGCCCGTCTGCCCAGCGCCGCCAGCGCCGCCCGTCTGCCAGGAGCCGCCAGTGCCGCCCGTCTGCCAGGGGCCTCCAGTGCCGCCAGTCAGCCAGGGGCCTCCAGTGCCGCCAGTCAGCCAGGGGCCGCCAGTGCCGCCAGTCAGCCCAGCGCCAGCGCCGCCAGTCAACCAGGGGCCGCCAGAGCTGCCAGTCTGCAAGGAGCTACCAGTCTGCAAGGAGCCGCCAGAGCTGCCAGTTAGCATGGAGCAGCCAGGGTCGCCAGTCAGCATGGAGCAGCCAGGGCCGCCAGTCAGCATGGAGCAGCCAGGGCCGCCAGTCAGCATGGAGCAGCCAGGGCCGCCAGTCAGCATGGAGCAGCCAGGGCCGCCAGTCAGCATGGAGCAGCCAGTGCTGCCAGTCAGCATGGAGCAGCCAGATCTGCCAGTCGACCAGACTCTTCCAGATCTGCCAGTCGACCAGACTCTTCCAGATCTGCCAGTCGACCAGACTCTTCCAGATCTGCCAGTCGACCAGACTCTTCCAGATCTGCCAGTCGACCAGACTCTTCCAGATCTGCCAGTCGACCAGACTCTTCCAGATCTGCCAGTCGACCAGACTCTTCCAGATCTGCCAGTCGACCAGACTCTTCCAGATCTGCCAGTCGACCAGACTCTTCCAGATCTGCCAGTCAGCCAGACTCTTCCAGATCTGCCAGTCAGCCAGGATCTGCCAGAACCGCCAGCCAGCCAGGATCTGCCGGATCTAACTACCTGCCTGAGCTTCCTCTCAGTGCTGTGCTACCCATCAGTCCCGAGCTACTTCTGTCCCGAGCTGCCCCTCTGTCTCGAGCTGACCCTCTGTCCCGAGCTGTCATTAAGAAGGGTCACCTATCTAGGGACGCTAAGGAGGTGGACTAAAACTGTTATGGAGTGGGGTCCACGTCCAGCGCCAGAGCCGCCACCGCGGACAGATGCCCACCCACACCCTCCCCCATAGGTTTAAGTTGTGCGTCCGGAGTCCGCACCTTGGAGGGGGGGTACTGTCACGTTCTGACCATCGTTCGTGTGTGTTTTCCTTGTTTTAGTGTTGGTCAGGACGTGAACTGGGTGGGCATTCTATGTTGGATGTCTTGTTTGTCTATTTCTATGTCCGGCCTGATATGGTTCTCAATCAGAGGCAGGTGTTAGTCATTGTCTCTGATTGGGAACCATATTTAGGTAGCCTGGGTTTCACTGTGTGTTTGTGGGTGATTGTCCTTAGTGTTAGTTTGCACCAGTTTAGGCTGTTTCGGTTTTCATTACGTTTATTATTTTGCACTGTTTGTATTTGGATTCATGTTGCTATAGTCACAATAAACATGGATCGCAATCTACACGCCGCATTTTGGTCCGACTCTCCTTCACACCTAGAAGACCGTTACATGAACATCTTCAGTTTCTATCTGCTCTAGAAGAGTCCCTGATTAGAGATTAGACACAGCTTCCCAACAGGCCAGGCTTGAAATGTTATTTTAAATATTTTAAACCAGGGTTTGGTAACTTGATGGGGGTTTGGGCCACAAGGCCTACCTGTCTGTCTCGTCCCGACTCCCGACCCCTACACGTTCATTACTATGGGACAGCTGTAAATCGAATATGAATGTTGAAACAATGTTGCAAATGTCAGAAAGACAGAAAGCAAGGTTTATACATATCTCAACTGTTGAAAAAGAAATGTTAGTCTAAAAGAAATATGAGATAATCTCTAGATGCTTTTTGTAGTGGAGATAAAGTTCATAATGTGCCTGGCTGGGCTGATGAGACAGTGGATTTTATTGTTTTCTAATTCCTGATGTTTGACTGTATTTCCAATGTAATCAGTGGCCTAAGGAAGAGGGGCTGGAACCAATTCAAAGAACAGACCTGAGAACTGGAAAACAATGCATTTTTCAAGGAACAGAATCCAAACCGGGAACGAAATGTACCTATACTGTTCCGGAACAGAACCCTAATTTAAAAGCATGAGAACTTGTTAATAATTCCCTTTCCCCTAGCATTCTGTTTGCATAATACTCATGAAACCGTCAATCTGTCACTCAGAAACATATTTCAGTGTTTGTCTGACTGCCAGCTGAAAATCATTGCCAGTGAGTGTGTAGGCAATCTGCCCCTCCCCCTCCAAAGCATAGTCTAGTAATTTACCGATGTTACAAGCGTGATTCAGAAATTAGGGAGAGAGTTGTTTAATTAGAAGAAGAAAGGATTAACATTTTCAATGCTACTTAAGGATTTATGAAAATCATTGGATTTATGAACAACAAAGAGATAAGATGTGCATTTATTTTAACTTCTGTGCCACTTTGCAAACACAAGTTTGTTAGCTAACTGGTGAAACATTAGCCCAACCCTCAAATTTTCAAAGACATTCAAAGACATTCTAAGTACTTTCACAGTAGCCGCTCCTCCGAAGGTATAATTCTGTGGGCGTAATTCAGATAATGCATGTCATAACAACAAGATGCCCAGTGCTTCAAGCCAAGCCTTAGACTCCAACCTTTCTCACTCTCTCCCCACTCGTATCCCACATCCTACACTCTTCTGTCCAATGCATGTAAATATCATGCCCATTCCATAGTAAGCAGCTCTATCCACACTGATTAGTCAAGTGATTTAATGTCGGGTTAAATGTAAAAAAATATTTTCTGCTTGTTGGAACAGTGGAACTAAACATTCAGTAAATTATTTTGGTTCCAATCCCTGCTATGATTTTGTTTTGATAATATTGGGTTTGCAGTACCAACATAACTTCTCAAACTGTTATTATTTTGCAAGAACATTTAGATTTATAGACCGGGAATCCCAACCATAATATACTTGTTTGTAAATAGATCTGGTGTCTTTCTGTTTTAACATTAGCTCGATAGTTTATTGGCAGAGATCATTCTGCTGGCTAATGCAGAAACAGACTGGCACCAAACATTTACATGTGTTTTCTGTTGAAATGATGGATGATGGTTGTGCTTGAAAGTTACATTGTAGATAGTGTTGGGTTGTTGTGGTTAAATACACTCTTAATAATGAGCTCGCTGTCTGGCTGTATTCTTTAAAGAGGATAAGGAAAGGCTGTGTCTGTATATTTATAATAAATAGATTAATAATAAATATTAACAAATAACAATATAATAATAGTAACTATACAAATACAAACAAATAAAATATACATATTTATCATTGAAATCAATGGGGAGTTTCAGCTGTATTTGTGTCACGAAATTGATATTGTATACTTCTGTATTGACTACCATATTGTGTAGCTAGGGCCTGGAGATTTTACTGACTTTTTGACCTGTTCTGGAAAAACTCAGGGCCCTATCCATCCACAACACATTCTACACAGCACAGAATATTCTCTTCAACCACACTGAACATCACTTAGTGTTGTCATAACCAGTGGAAAACATTCTACACAGCACAGAATATTCTCTTCAACCACACTAAACATCACTTAGTGTTGTCTTAACCAGTGGAAAACTTGGTTAAAAAACACTGGAAAACAGTGGAAAATTTGTTTGTCTAGTTGTGGTCCATTAATTGAGGTGATGGGCAGCATCAGTTACAGACCGTAGCAACACATGTGTATGTGTAGGGGTATCTGAGAGAGTGGTGTCTGAGGGGGTGGTTGTGAGTCAGGGAGGGAAGGAGGGAGGGAGGGACAGACATCTGCATGGTACATCAACATACTACTAGACTTTCTTGGTTGACTACCTCATCCTGCTTTTTGTGATTTCATTCTGCTGCCTCAGTTCTCAGGGCCCTGAAACGTCCCAGGTCAGGGGAAAGGAACAGGGAGAGGAAGGGGAAATATAACATGAATATACTTTTTTAAATTATCCTGTCGTCTGTGATGGTGAACTACCTCTCTATGATTGTAATGATGTCTTCATACAATGTCCTTAATCAGGATTGGTTGTTTTGTCACTATCCATTTATTTCTCCTTCATTGTGATCTGTGGGTTTGCGCAGCCTCTCCTCTACCTCCACAGGGCTGGGACACTGTCCAGTATCAGCTTCTCCTCCACAGGGCTGGGACACTGTCCAGTATCAGCTTCTCCTCTACAGGGCTGGGACACTGTCCAGTATCAGCCTCTCCTCCACAGGGCTGGGACACTGTCCAGTATCAGCTTCTCCTCTACAGGGCTGGGACACTGTCCAGTATCAGCTTCTCCTCCACAGGGCTGGGACACTGTCCTGTGTCAGCCACTCCTTTAACATCACAGGGCTGGGACACTGTCCTGTGTCAGCCACTCCTTTAACATCACAGGGCTGGGACACTGTCCTGTATCAGCCCTTCCTCCACCTTCACAGGGCTGGGACAGGGTCCTGTATCAGCCCCTCCTCTACCTCAAAAGGGACGGGATACTGTCCTGTGTCAGCCACTCCTTTAACATCACAGGGCTGGGACACTGTCCCGTATCAGTCCCTCCTCGACCTTCACAGGGCTTGGACACTGTCCTGTATCAGTCCCTCCTCCACCTTCACAGGGCTGGGACACTGTCCTGTATCAGCCCCTCCTCCACCTCCACAGGGCTGGGAAACTGTCCTGTATCAGCCCCTCCTCTACCTCCACAGGGCTGGGACACTGTCCTGTATCAGCCCCTCCTCTACCTCAACAGGGATGGGACACTGTCCTGTATCAGCCCCTCCTCCACCTCCACAGGGACGGGACACTGTCCTGTATCAGCCCCTCCTCTACCTCCACAGGGCTGGGACACTGTCCTGTATCAGCCCCTCCTCTACCTCCACAGGGCTGGGATACTGTCCTGTATCAGCCCCTCCTCCACCTTCACAGGGCTGGGACACTGTCCTGTATCAGCCCCTCCTGTACCTTCACAGGACTGGGACACTGTCCTGTATCAGCCCCTCCTCCACCTTCACAGGGCTGGGACACTGTCCAGTATCAGCCTCTCCTCTACAGGGCTGGGTCACTGTCCTGTATCAGCCCCTCCTCTACCTCAACAGGGACGGGCCACTATCCTTTGTCAGCCACTCCTTTAACATCCCAGGGCTGGGACACTGTCCCGTATCAGCCCCTCCTCGACCTTCACAGGGCTGGGATACTGTCCTGTATTAGCCCCTCCTCCACCTTCACAGGGCTGGGACACTGTCCTGTATCAGCCACTCCTCCACCTTCACAGGGCTGGGACACTGTCCTGTATCAGCCCCTCCTCTACCTCAACAGGGATGGGACACTGTCCTGTATCAGCCCCTCCTCCACCTCCACAGGGACGGGACACTGTCCTGTATGAGCCCCTCCTCTACCTCCACAGGGCTGGGACACTGTCCTGTATCAGCCCCTCCTCTACCTCCACAGGGCTGGGATACTGTCCTGTATCAGCCCCTCCTCCACCTTCACAGGGCTGGGACACTGTCCTGTATCAGCCCCTCCTGTACCTTCACAGGGCTGGGACACTGTCCTGTATCAGCCCCTCCTCCACCTTCACAAGGCTGGGACACTGTCCAGTATCAGCCTCTCCTCTACAGGGCTGGGACACTGTCCTGTATCAGCCCCTCCTCTACCTCAACAGGGACGGGACACTATCCTGTGTCAGCCACTCCTTTAACATCACAGGGCTGGGACACTGTCCCGTATCAGCCCCTCCTCGACCTTCACAGGGCTGGGACACTGTCCTGTATTAGCCCCTCCTCCACCTTCACAGGGCTGGGACACTGTCCTTTATCAGCCACTCCTCCACCTTCACAGGGCTGGGACACTGTCCTGTATCAGTCCCTCCTCTACCTCAACAGGGATGGGACACTGTCCTGTATCAGCCCCTCCTCCACCTCCACAGGGACGGGTCACTGTCCTGTATGAGCCCCTCCTCTACCTCCACAGGGATGGGACACTGTCCTGTATCAGCCCCTCCTCTACCTCCACAGGGCTGGGATACTGTCCTGTATCAGCACCTCCTCTACCTCCACAGGGCTGGGACACTGTCCTGTATCAGCCCCTCCTCTACCTCCACAGGGACGGGACACTGTCCTGTATCAGCCCCTCCTCCACCTTCACAGGACTGGGACACTGTCCTGTATTAGCCCCTCCTCCACCTTCACAGGGCTGGGACACTGTCCCGTATCAGCCACTCCTCCACCTTCACAGGGCTGGGACACTGTCCTGTATCAGCTCCTCCTCCACCTCCACAGTGCTGGGACACTGTCCTGTATCAGCCCCTCCTATACATCCACAGGGCTGGGACACTGTCCTGTATCAGCACCTCCTCTACCTCCACAAGCCTGGGACACTGTCCTGTATCAGCCCCTCCTCTGCCTCAACAGGGATTGGACACTGTCCTGTATCAGCCCCTCCTCTACCTCCACAGGCCTGGGACACTGTCCTGTATCAGCCCCTCCTCTACCTCCACAAGCCTGGGACACTGTCCTGTATCAGCCCCTCCTCTACCTCAACAGGGATGGGACACTGTCCTGTATCAGCCCCTCTTCCACTTCACAGGATTGTGACACTGTCCTGTATCAGCTCCTCCTCCACCTCCACAGGGCTGGGACACTGTCCTGTATCAGCTCCTCCTCCACCTCCACAGGCCTGGGACACTGTCCTGTATCAGTGGTCTCTAAGGAAGAGGTGAATAGATTGCATTTTGGGTGTTGTAATATATTATACTTTATTTCACCAAATTTGGAAATTCTGTCGTAATGAACACATGTTCAACTTCACAGAAAAACATGTTTCCCAATCTTCAGAGTTTAAATGTATAAAATTGCTATTAAAGGTAACAATTAAAGTAGACCATAACAGGGTGGACCATTTCATATTAAATCAGCCATGATTACTGTTGTGACGGGGGAAGGGGACTTGTTGTGAGAACCAGGGAGGGGCAATTGATGTCAAGCTCAACAAAAAATTTGAATGTATTTGCCTACAATCTGAGACTCCTCTTGTCAGTGCTCTGGTCGACGTCTGAAATGGAACACTATACACTATATAGTGCACTAATAGGACGCTGGTCAAGGGAAGGGAATAGGGTGCCATTTTGGATGCACAAAGGTTTTCATCACCAGGGTGACCTGATACGACACTCAGGTGTGGCACAGCAGGGCAGATATTTAGATATTTAGGATCAGGTTCAGTTCCAGCATCTGTGAGAGACACAGTCCACCCCACCTCAGAGTACAGAGCAACTTCATCAGGTGGCTGCAGGTGAGCAAAACTGTTTTATTTTTATATAATAGTTTTTCTGCATTTTGCATTTATATCTCAATTGATGATTTAAATTTATGTAGCTTCTGAGCAAAAAGTTGTATAAAAACAATATGTTTTAATCCGAACAGTGGCATTTAAAAAAAATATATGGACACATTCAGATATTTCATAAAGTTAAAGTAATCATTAATTATGCATATATTATCTACAAAGGATTGTTAGAGATAATTTTACTTAAATTAGCTTCCTCTGTTTTGTTGTGCTTTACTACACACCTCGTTGACATTAGTAAGTGTTTAAATCGTTTTTTAAACTCCAAACAAAATAACACTTCACCAGGGTAATACCTAATACCCTCTTGTAGAGGTTACAGAATAACTGTATGTGAAGATAGAGAAATACTTTGCATGATCCTGTTGCTTGTATAACTTTCATCCTCTCCTCCTCCCCCTCTGTCTCTCTGTTTCTGTCTCTCTCACCCTCTCTCACCCCCTCCCTCCCTCCCTATCTCTCTCTCACTCTCACTCCATCGCTCTGTCTCTCCCTCCGCTGTCTCTCCCTCCTTCCCTCCCTTACAGATCTCAAGAACTTTGACACATTATAGTTACAAACATCGTTGAGATGAATTTATCTACAGCCAATGATATGTCCACATCTCCTCCTTTCTCCCTAAATGAACCGGGTGTAAAGGGTGTCCTTGCAGCACATATTGTCCCAATGCTTACTACCTCCTGTGCAATCAACATCATCTTGGTTCTCCCCACCAATGTCTACATCCTGTGGCTGATACTGACCGCAGGGGGAACAATGGCCTCAGAGTTCTTCTCTCTCAACCTGACCGTGTCTGAGATCCTTTTCTGCCTCTTTAGTGCCTTCACCATAGCTGATGTCTATGTCCAGTCTGATCTTGTCCACAAAGCTAATGGTTTTTCCACTGGGTTTCCTGTCACCAGCCGGCACTTGTTCCACTGCTGTATCTGTGTAGAGCGTTACCTGGCGGTGGTCCATCCTGTGGTCTTCCTGAAGTACAAACCCCTGAGATACCGGGTGGGGTGTTGTGGTGTTGTCTGGATAATGGTTCTCGGGTCCTGCTGTCTGTCTGTGTTTGAAAACTTTACACCAGTGTTCTTCTACTCTCTCTTTGTCCAATCACTGATCTATTTTTTGCTGATGTCATTCTGCTGCCTCTCAGTTCTCTGGGCTCTGAAACGTCCAGGGCCAGGGGATGGGGACAGGAAGGGGACAAAGAGCATGAAGATGAAGGCCTTCAAGATCATTTTGATTATCCTGGTGTATGCTACTGTGTCTCAACTCCCAATAGTACTGGTGATATCTATTAAAAGTTACATTCCATATATGGACTTCCTTGCAGGCATGGTCATTTGTTTCTGCATCCGTGTCATCTCTGGGTTTGTGCAGCCCCTTCTGTACCTCCACAGGGTTGAGAAGCTGCCCTGTATCAGAGGTCTCTAAGAGAACAAATGTCAATCCCTTCAACCCGTTAGTGCTTTAAAAATGTATTGTCATTATATTTAATTTAATGTGTTATTTCATATTAATTTGTGAATTATAATTTTAGATGTTTTTCCGGATGGATTCTTGGTTTTCCAATTCCTGATTTTTTAAATGTATTTCCACTGTAATCAGTAGCCTACAAAGTGATGGTAAGATTTCCCCCTCTGTAGATTTTGTTTGAATAATATTGGGTTTGCCGTTTATCTACCCACATAGGGTAAACCAGCCCAAGAACTTTTCAAATCGAATAATATTGACCAAGATAGTGGTATCGCGTTAATTGAGACACCATTCAATGTAAACGCTGCCCATGTCGGCTCAATTGGAAATTATCTTTAAATGTCAAGCGTGATATAGAATGGTTTTGGATTGAATCCTGACCATAATGTCATACTTTGTAAAAAATACCTGGTGTCTGTTTCAACTTGAGCATGATATTTTATTAGTAGAGAGAAAGACCAGGAAGGGTTAGCATAAATGAGAGGAGAGCACATACAGTTGTTACCGTATCAATGATGCAGCTTATAGAATGCATCTCTCTGCACCTTTTCTATAGAAATGTGTTTATTGAGCTGTTTATATTTATCTGTGCAATAAATGGGAACTTTACCCAAAAAGAGTAATGTTTGGAAAGCTGGTTTTTGTGGATGTGTTATGGACAACCTACTACTACTGTATATAGGAAGACGCCTCATTCACCCAAGTTTCATCAACATCTGGCCAGTGGTATCTGAGATATTAGCTATACTCATGTCCCTGAGCATGTGTGCCAAATTTCAGCACACTGAGTCAAACAGATTGAGAGATGTAAACATGTGCAGTTGTTTTGCCACTGTGTGGTCATTAGAAAACATAATGTTAACTTTCACTGCTATGCGGATGACACACAGCTGTACATTTCAATGAAACATGGTGAAGCCCCATGTCTGTGTTTCAGACATAAGGAAGTGGATGGCTGCAAACGTTCTACTTTTAAACTCGGACAAAACAGAGATGCTTGTTCTAGGTCCCAAGAAAAAAAGAGAGTGTTGACTTTTTATGGCTGCAGGGGCAGTATTGAGTAGCTTGAATGAAAAGGTGCCCATTGTAAATGGCCAGCTCCTCAGTCTCAGTTGCTAATATATGTATATTATTAGTAGTATTGGATAGAAAACACTCTAAAGTTTCCAAAACTGTCAAAATATTGTCTGTGAGTATAACATAACTGATATATTGCAGGCGAAACCCTGAGGATAACCAGAACAGGAAGTGGCTTCTATTTTGAAAACTCCATGTTCCATAGCCTCCCTTTGCTGGATTTAAAGGGATATGAACCAGATTCCTTTTCCTATCACTTCCTCAATGTGTCAACAGTCTTCAGACATAGTTTCAGGCTTTTATTTTGAAAAAATTTGCCAGAACGATAACATCGCGTCAAGTGGTCACATGAGTTTTGCTCGTGCAACAGAATTTGGACAGCCATTGTTTTCCCCTCTCCTACTGTGAAAGACATTTGCGGTTGATATATTATCGATTATATATTTTAAAAACAACCTGAGGATTGGTTATAAAAAACATTTGACATGTTTCTGTGGACATTATGGAAACTATTTGGAATTTTAGTCTGCGTTGTCATGACCGCTTTTTCCTGTGGATTTCTGAACATAACGCGACAAACAAACAGAGGTATTTTGGATATAAAAATAATCTTTATGGATCAAAAGGAACATTTGTTGTGTAACTGGGAGTCTCGATGATCCAAAGATCATCAAAGGTAAACGATTAATTTGATTGCTTTTCTGATTTTCGTGACCAAGCTACCTGATGCTAAGTGTACTTAATGTTTTGTCATGTGATCGATAAACTTACACAAACGCTTGGATTGCTTTCGCTGTAAAGCAGAATTTCTAAATCTGACACGACAGGTGGATTAACAAAAGGCTAAACTGTGTTTTCCTATATTGCACTTGTGATTTCATTAATATAAATATTTACAGTAATATTTATTGTATGTAGCGCTATGATATTCAGCGGTTGTTGATGACACTAGAGACAGCAGGAGCGGTAGAGACAGCAGGAGCGGTAGAGACAGCAGGAGCGGTAGAGATGCGCTCAATGATCGGCTATGAAAAGCCAGCTGACATTTACTCCTGAGGTGCTGACCTGTTGCACTCTCGACAACCACTGTGATTATTATTATTTGACCAGGCTGGTCTTTTATGAACATTTGAACTTCTTGGCCATGTTCTGTTATAATCTCCACCCGACACAGGCAGAAGAGGACTGGCCACCCCTCATAGCCTGGTTCCTCTCTAGGTTTCTTCCTAGGTTTTTGCCTTTCTAGGGAGTTTTTCCTTGCCACCGTGCTTCTACAACTGCATTGCTTGCTGTTTGGGGTTTTAGGCTGGGTTTCTGTACAGCACTTTGAGATATCAGCTGATGTATGAAGTGCTATATAATTACATTTGATTTGATTCGATATGAATGTTCTTGTTGAGTCTTGACAGTGTTTTCAACATGTGTACCAAAGCGTGTTACAACATTGTAAGAATATTTCAAAGATAAATACACAACCCATCGGCCAATAGAGTACTAACAATCAATGGAAATAGTTTTTTTTCTGTAATAGGGGTTTAATGATCAATGGGTAAGAGACATGGGAGGAATTTCAGTCCGGGACTCATAGCTACATGGCAAGTTCTCATTGGTCCAAATTGTTTATACATTGAACCTGAAATAGGATAGTTGTTATTTGGCCATCGGTCCAGTTTTATTGCAAGGAATTCTAATTGGTCAACTACAGGCTTGGGCTGGGTTATAAAGTACATCCTGTCCCTTTCTTCTGTGGAGAAAATCACAGGAGAGAATCACTGAGGACAGGGGAGCATGAACATCAACCATCTGCTTCCAAGCATGATTTGTCAGCTTTGAATACACATATTTTCCTCCCCCTGATGTGCTTTGGGGTCTATGTTATTGAAGAGTAGCATCAACTGCTAACAATATGAATGTCCTTGACTGATTTATGTGTTTACATGCCAGACCACGCCCATGTGAATATTTATTAGTCAATAACAGCCATTTTGTTTTATAACAGCCATTAATAACATTAATATCTCTTTTCATAGCGCCACCATCTGGCCAATCAGTAAATTTGTAAATGATGGGTCCCCATGGCAAGACGCATCATTCACCCAAGTTTCGTCAAAATCGAGCCAGTGTTGTCTGAGATATTGTGTGTGACTACCGGATGTGTGGAGATAGATCCTCCACCCCACAAACACACACTATTTCTAGTGCGGGAAAAAATGTGTGTTTCAATATATTAATCCTTGAAATTTAAGGTCAGTTCCAGCTACAATGATGTCTTAGATTTGCATTGAATACTTTTGCACAGACCACCATACTGTGTAAGTAGGTCTTAGCTTTTCCCCTGACCCTTTTCCCTGACCTTTTTCCCTGACCTTTTTCCCTGACCTTTTTCCCTAACCTTTTTCCCTGATTGTCACGACTCCGACCGAAGGACACTCCCCTTCCCGTTCGGGTGGCGCTCGGCGGTCGTCGTCGCCGGCCTACTAGCTGCTACTGATTATTTCCTCCCCCTCCTTATGTGTTGATTGTGTGCACCTGTTTTGAGTTAGGTAGTAGGCTTTAATAGTCAGCAGGGTTCCAGCTTCCCGCAGGGTTCCTTGTGCGGGATTAATTATTGTGATCGTCTGTTTGGTGTACTTGTGTGCACGTCTATTGGGTTTTGTGTTTTCCCATTTTGTGGGTTTTCCCTGGACAGTTTAAGTCCCCCTGTTTGGGGCATTTGTTTGTTCAGTACGCCCTGTGTTTTTGACCTTTTTCCCTGACCTTTTTCCCTGACCTTTTTCCCTGACCTTTTTCCCTAACCTTTTTCCCTGACCTTTTTCCCTGACCTTTTTCCCTGACCTTTTTCCCTGACCTTTTTCCCTGACCCTTTTCCCTGACCTTTTTCCCTGTACTAGAGTATCTTAGTTTAGCTTCATCAGGATTTTGGAGTGTTTCATTGTGATTCTGGCAGGGCTGCACATCTAGTTGACGGTACACAGCATTTTACGTTTATTTTTCACCCACGGTAAAAATTAACAGTTTTTAATCACAGCAGTACATAATACCCTACAACTGAGGTTACAGAATGATTGCATGTGTATATATCAGATGAGAATGCAATTATAGCTAGAATAAATACTTTGCATGATCATGTTGCTTGTATAACAATCCTCCTCCCTGCTCCCTATCTCTTCTCTCTCTCCCCCTCCATCTCACTTCACTCTCCCCCTCCCTCCCTCTGTCCCGTCTCTCTCTTTCCCTCTCTCTATTTATCTCTCTTTGTCTCTCTCTCTCAATTTATTTATGTTTGTCTCTTTTCTTAGAGATCTCAAGAACTCTCACACAAAACAGTTACGTAAATCGTTAAGATGAACTTATCTAAAGTCAATATGTCCACATCTCCTCCTGTCTCCTTCATTGAGTCACGTTTACAGGCTGTCCATTTACTGCTTCCTATTTAGTCAACAGCATCCTGGTTCTCCCCACCAATGTCTAGATCCTGTGGCTGATACTGACCGGAGCTGGAGGGACGATGGCCTCAGAGTTCTTCTCTCTCAACCTGATCGTGTCTGAGATCATCTTCTGCCTCTTAAATGCCGTCCGCATAGCTGACAGATACGTCCAGTCTGATTTTGTTGACAAAGTCTCTGATTTTGCCTATGGGTTCATTTTCTCTGGCTGCCCCCTGTTCTAGTGCCGTATCTGTGTAGAGTGCTACCTGGCGGTGGTCCACCCTGTGGTCTTCCTGAAGTACAAACCCCTGAGATACAGGGTGGGGTGTTGTAGTGTTGTCTGACTGATGGTTCTTGGGTCCTGCTGTCTATGTGTTTTTGAGAACTTTACACCAGTGTTCGTCTACTCTCTCTTTACCCAATCACTGATCTATTTTTTGCTGATGTCATTCTGCTGCCTCTCCGTTCTCTGGGCTCTGAAACGTCCAGGGCCGGGGGATGGGGACAGGGAAGGGACAAACAGCATTAAGATGAAGGTGAAGATTATCCTGGTGTATGCTACTATGTCTCAACTGCCAACAGTACTGGTGATATCAACTCCCAGTGGCAGTGATGGCACTGACTCAAAGTTACGTTATTTACATGGTGTTTTTTTTCAGTCATGTCCATTTGTTTCAGCATCCGTGTAATCTCTGGGTTTATGCAGCCCTCCTCTACCTCCACAGGGTTGGTAAGCTGCCCTGTATCACAGGTCTCTAAGGCAAAAAGTCTCATCTCTACAACCAATTTGTGCCTTAAAAACATAGTATATTTGATTGTATTTATGTTCTATGTTCTAATCATTTGAGATTTAATATGTTTGAATTTTTTCCTCATGTATTTAATTGTTTTCTAAGTCATGATGTTTAACTATATTTCCAATGTAATCAGTAGCCTAGGAAGTGATGGTTTGATTTTGTTTTGATAATATCGGGTCTGCAGTATAAATTATGTACCCACATAGAGCGTAAACCAGTCGAAGAACTTCTCAAATCGTATATATTTAGCAAGAAAATTGTGATATTTACTCCTGGAATCAATCTGATCATGCTTAAAGGTAGCGGTAGCGTGTTTGCAGAGATGGCATTCAAGGTAAACGCTGCCTTTTAAATTATCTTTAAATGTAAAGAGTGAAATAGCACGGTTTCGTATTGAATCCTTGCCATAATGGACTTCTTCGTAAATAGACCTGGTTTCATTCTGTTTTAATATTAGTGTGATGTTTTATTGGCAGAGAGACAGACCATTCTGCTGGCTAATGCAGAAACAGATGGCACCAAATATTTACATGTGTTTTGTCTTGAAATGATGGATGATGATTGTGCTTGAAAGTTACTATGAAGATGTTGTTGGGTTGATTCGATTAAATTCATTCTTAATAAGGATCTCCCTGTCGCTCTGTCTTATTTAAAGATTATACAAAAGGATATATATGCACCGTATACTTATGCTAAATAATATAGCATTAAAATAGCATTAAATACCATTGAAAACTTCTGCACTGAGTACCACATTGTGTTACAAGGGCCTGAAGGTTTCCTTCCCTTTTAATATTGCGCATTTAAAAAAAAAATCACCTAAAATTACATGCCCAAATCTAACTGCCTGTAGCTCAGGACCTGAAGCAAGGATATGCATATTTTAACATGACCTGGGCTGTAAAAACATTCTACACAGCTCAACATATTCTCTTCAACCATACTGAACACCACTTAGTGTTGTCATAACCAGTGGAAAACATTCTACACAGCTCAACATATTCTCTTCAACCATACTGAACATCAGTTAGTGTTGTCATAACCAGTGGAAAACATTTGCATGTCAGGTTTGGTCCATCTAGTGAGGTGCTGGACAGCATCAGTTTACAGATGGTAGCAACACAGGTGACTTGGTGGGAGTGGATGAGAGTGAAGGGCACAAAGACAGGGGGTCGATACTAAACAGAAGGACTCACTGTGTCAGTCAGTATTAAAGGTGGAGACATGGACAGGGGGTCGATACTAAACAGGAGGACTCACTGTCTCAGTCAGTATTAAAGGTGGAGACATGGACAGGGGTTGATACTATACAGGAGGACTCACTGTCTCAGTCAGTATTAAAGGTGTAGATATGGACAGGGGTTGATACTAAACAGGAGAACTCACTGTCTCAGTCAGGATTAAAGCTGGAGACAGGGACAGGGGTTGATACTAAACAGGAGGACTCACTGTCTCAGTCAGTATTAAAGGTGGAGACATGGACAGGGGTCGATACTAAACAGGAGGACTCACTGTCTCAGTCAGTATTAAAGGTGGAGACATGGACAGGGGTTGATACTAAACAGGAGGACTCACTGTCTCAGTCAGGATTAAAGCTGGAGACAGGGACAGGGGTTGATACTAAACAGGAGGACTCACTGTCTCAGTACTAAAGGAGGATACATGGACAGGGTTGATACTAAACAGGAGGACTCACTGTCTCAGTCAGTATTAAAGGTGGAGACAGGGACAGGGGTTGATACTGAACAGGAGGACTCACTGTCTCAGTCAGTATTGAAGGTGGAGACAGGGACAGGGGTTGATACTGAACAGGAGGACTCACTGTCTCAGTCAGTATTAAAGGTGGAGACAGGGACAGGGTTGATACTAAACAGGAGGACTCACTGTCTCAGTCAGTATTAAAGGTGGAGACAGGGACAGGGTTAATACTAAACCGGAGGACTCACTGTCTCAGTCAGTATCGAAGGTGGAGACAGGCACAGGGTTGATACTAAACAGGAGGACTCACTGTCTCAGTACTAAAGGAGGATACACGGACAAGGGGTCGATACTAAGGTTGACGGAGAGGAGGCTCAGCCAGGGGTTGAAGCAAGGGATGAAGGTTGATGGTTGGGTTCAAGCAGAGCTTCAAGAGGTGGACAAAGTGAAGGTTGTCAGAGAGGTTCAAGCCACAGAGAAGGAGTCTCCAGTATTGGACGAAATGAGCAAGTGGAGGAGCCTGAATCATCTTCATTACAGCCAGCATAAGTTAAGCAGAGAGAAGCTACAGAACCCAACACAGACCAACCTGGAGATCAGGGTGGAAATGAGGTCACAGAACCCAACACAGACTGAACTGGAGGTCAGGGTGGAAATGAGGTCACAGACCCCAACACATACCAACCTGGAGGTCAGGGTGGAGATGTGGTCAAACACACTATCCCAGAGGCCACCGACACTGAAGAATGCTGTTAAATCAATGAGGAGACTAGGTTGTGTTCAGTAATGAAAAGCTTTGAAATGGAAAACTAATTATTGTTTCAAGGTAGTCCTTCCCTAATTCGGTATATTCTTCCATGTGTTGCCTATTGAACACAACCCTGATGAGGCCTTTATTCTGAGGCAACTAGCCTCTGCCTTTCCACAGGATGAAATGCAACAGGCAAGCCAGCTCTTAGATTAGTGATTGGCCACCCGCTTCTTATTGATAAGTGATCAATGAATAGTAACCTGGTTTACATAAATGAGTGGTTATGGTCATTATAGATGAGTGGTAGTGGTGAGGTCACATAACCAACTGTATCTAGATAAGTTGTAAATATGGTAACCGCTAGATGGCTAGATGTTAATTAGTGGAAGATATAGTAACCACTATATGGCTTAATCAAATCAAAATGAAATCAAATGTTATTGGTCACATACACATATTTAGCAGATGGTGTAGCAGAAATGCCTGTTTTCCTAGCTCCAACAGTGCAGTAGTATCTAACAAATTACAACAATACCAACAAAGCTAAAAGTAAAAGAATGGAATTAAGAAACATATAAATATTAGGACGAGCAATGTCGGCGGGGCATTGACTAAAATACAGCAGAATATAGTACAGACATATGAAATAAGTAAAATGGTATTTAAACATTATTAAAGTGACAAGTGTTCCATTACTAAAGTGACCAGGGATTCCATCTCTGTGTACATAGGGCAGCAGCCTCTTAGGTGCAGGGTTGAGTAATGGGGTGAAGACTGTTGATGTTAAACAGCTGTAGCTATAGTAACCACTAGATGGCTTTGTGTTAAACAGTGGTAGCAGTGGTAACCACCCGATAGCTAGATGTTAAACAGTGGTAGCTATGGTGAACACTAGATGTTAAGATGTTAAAATTTGGTAGAGGAAAAACTCAGCCATGGCAGGTAAATCAATGGTGGTAGCAAGCTCATGTTAGCCTAAGTACCAGTCTGTTTGTGCTCTTATTCAACTCTTAGTAAACTGCCTGTTACTCACGCCCAGAAGCTAGGATATGCATTTGGATAGAAAACACTCTAAAGTTTCTAAAACTGTTAAAAGTATGTCTCTGGGTATAACAGAACTGATATGGCAGTCGAAACTCAGAGGACAAACCATCCCCCCAAAAAATTCAGCCTACCACTCAATGGCTGTCACTTTTATTATAAGGTGAAATCCTCCCAGTGTCACGTATTAACAAGGTGGGTGGAATCAGGCGCAGAGAGCAGGTGCAGTGAGTCAAATGTTTATTCTCCGGAACCAAACACGGTCAACCCAAAATACAGGGTGAAATAATCCAACACAGGATTAAATGTATCGGAGCAAATAACACGATACGTATTCACGAAAACACATGAAACCAAAACAATCCCGCACGAAACAAGGGCGGGACAACCTACTACATATAAGGACGTCAATAAACTAAAATACACACAGGTGAAACTAATAAGACAAAACCAACAGACAAACGAAAAAGGGATCGATGGTGGCTAGTAGGACGGTGACGACGACCGCCGAGCACCGCCCGAACAGGCAGGAGAGCCAACTTCGGCGGAAGTCGTGACAGTACCCCCCCCCTGACGCACGGCCCCCGCAGCGCGCCGCCACCGTCCTCGAGGACGACCCGGAGGACGAGGTGCTGGGCGATCCGGGTGGAGGCGGTGGAAATCTCTCAGGAGAGAAGGGTCCAAAATGTCCCTCACCGGAACCCAGCATCTCTCCTCCGGACCGTACCCCTCCCAGTCCACGAGGTACTGTAGGCCCCCCACCCGGCGTCTCGAATCCAGAATGCCCCGAACTGTGTACGCCGGGGACCCCTCGATGTCCAGGGGGGGCGGAGGGACCTCAGGCACCTCACCTTCTTGCAGGGGACCAGCCACCACCGGCCTGAGGAGAGACACATGAAACGAGGGGTTAATACGGTAATACCTAGGAAGTTGTAACCTGTAACACACCTCGTTTATTCTCCTCAGGACTTTGAACGGCCCCACACACTGCGGCCCCAGCTTCCGACAGGGCAGGCGGAGGGGCAGGTTCCGGGTCGAGAGCCAGACCCTGTCCCCCGGTGCAAATACGGGGGCCTCACTGCGGTGCTGGTCAGCGCTCCTCTTCTGCCGTTCGCCCGCTAACCGTAGTGAGTCCTGAACGGCTTTCCATGTGTCCTTGGAGCGCTGTACCCATTCCTCCACCGCAGGAGCCTCGGTCTGGCTCTGATGCCATGGGGCCAGGACCGGCTGGTAACCTAACACACACTCAAAAGGAGACAAGTTAGTTGAGGAGTGGCGTAGGGAGTTCTGAGCTAGTTCAGCCCAGGGAACATACCTTGCCCACTCACCATGCCGGTCCCGGCAATAGGACCGCAGAAACCTGCCCACCTCTTGGTTTACGCGCTCCACCTGCCCATTACTCTCGGGGTGAAAACCTGAGGTTAAGCTGACCGAGACCCCCAGTCTCTCCATAAACGCCCTCCATACTCTGGACGTGAATTGGGGACCCCGATCAGAAACGATGTCCTCAGGCACCCCATAGTGCCGGAAGACATGGGTAAACAAGGCCTCAGCAGTCTGCAGGGCCGTAGGGAGACCGGGCAACGGGATGAGACGACAGGACTTAGAAAACCGATCCACAACGACCAGGATCGTAGTACTTCCCTGGGACGGGGGAAGGTCGGTCAGAAAGTCCACCGATAAGTGTGTCCATGGCCGTTGTGGAACGGGGAGGGGTTGTAATTTCCCTCTAGGCAGGTGCCGAGGAGCCTTGCTCTGAGCACACACGGAGCAGGAGGAGACATAAAATCTCACGTCTTTAGCTAGCGTGGGCCACCAGTATCTCACTCTCAGACTCCGCACTGTCCTCTCGATGCCAGGATGACCCGAGGAGGGGAGAGTATGAGCCCACCGAATCAGCTTGTCCCGGACCCCCCTCGGTACGTACTGGGTTCCTACTGGTCAGTTGGGGGGGGCCGGCTCTGACCGTGAGGCCTCCTCTATCTCCGCGTCCACCTCCCATACCACCGGTGCCACGAGACATGACGGTGAAATGATGGGAGTTGGCTCAACGGGCCGCTCCTCGGTATCATAGAGGCGGGACAGCGCGTCGGCCTTGGTGTTTTGGGAGCCGGGCCGGTATGAGAGGGTAAACCGGAACCTGGTAAAAAACATGGCCCATCTAGCCTGACGTGGATTCAGTCTCTTCGCTGCCCGGATATACTCGAGATTACGATGGTCAGTCCAGATGAGAAAGGGGTGTTTAGCCGCCTCAAGCCAATGTCTCCACACCTTCAGAGCCTCGACTACAGCTAACAACTCCCGGTCCCCCACATCATAGTTTCGCTCCGCTGGGCTGAGCTTGCTCGAAAAGAAAGCACAAGGGCGAAGTTTGGGTGGCACGCCCGAGCGTTGGGACAGCACGGCTCCGACCCCAGCCTCGGACGCATCCACCTCCACTATGAACGCTAAAGAGGGGTCCGGATGCGCCAACACGGGCGCATTGGTGAACAGCTCCTTCAAACGAGTGAATGCTCTGCCCGCCTCTGCTGACCAGCGCAAGCGCACCGGTCCTCCCTTCAGCAGCGAGGTGATGGGAGCAGCTACCTGACCAAAACCCCGGATAAACCTCCGGTAGTAATTGGCAAACCCTAAAAACCGCTGCACCTCTTTCACCGTGGTCGGAGTCGGCCAATTACGCACGGCAGTAACGCGGTCATCCTCCATCACCACCCCAGAGGTGGAAATACGATATCCCAGGAAGGAAACGGACTGTTTGAAAAACTCACATTTCTCCGCCTTGCAATACAGGTCATGCTCCAGCAGTCGCCCAAGTACCTTACGCACCAGAGACACATGCGCCGCGCGTGTGGCAGAATAGATCAAGATGTCATCGATGTACACTACCACTCCCTGCCCGAGCAGGTCTCGGAGAATCTCGTCTACGAAGGATTGGAAGACGGCTGGAGCATTCTTCAACCCGTATGGCATGACGCGGTACTCATAATGACCAGATGTAGTACTAAATGCAGTTTTCCACTCATCTCCTCCCCGGATACGCACCAGATTATACGCGCTCCTCAGGTCCAGTTTTGTGAAGAAGCGCGCCCCGTGAAATGATTCCACCGCCGTAGCGATGAGAGGTAGTGGGTAACTAAACCCCACTGTGATGGAATTTAGACCTCTATAATCAATGCACGGACGCAGACCTCCATCCTTCTTCTTCACAAAAAAGAAGCTCGAGGAGACGGGTGATGCGGAGGGCCGAATGTACCCCTGTCTCAGCGATTCAGCAACGTATGTTTCCATCGCTACCGTCTCCTCCTGGGACAATGGATACACGTGACTCCTAGGAAGTGCAGCGTTCTCCAGAAGGTTTATCACGCAGTCCTCTCGACGATGAGGTGGTAATTGGGTCGCCTTCCTTTTACTGAAGGCGATAGCCAAATCGGCATATTCAGAGGGAATGCGCACGGTGGAAACTTGGTCTGGACTCTCCACCGTAGTCGCACCAACGGCAACTCCTCTACACCTACCTGAACACTCCTCTGACCACCCCTTAAGAGCCCCCTGTCGCCAGGAAATCACCGGGTTGTGTTGAGCTAACCAGGGAACCCCCAACACCACCGGAAACGCAGGTGAATCTATAAGGAACAGACTAATCTGCTCCCTATGATCCCCCTGCGTTACCATGTCCAGTGGCACCGTAGCCTCCCTAATCACTCCTGACCCTAATGGTCGGCTATCTAAGGAGTGCACGGGGAAAGGTTGGTCTACCGACACCAGGGGAATCCCTAGCCTTAACGCAAGCCCACGATCCATGAAATTCCCAGCTGCGCCTGAATCGACTAGCGCCTTATGCTGTAGAGAGGGAAAAAACCCAGGGAAAGAAGTCAAAACATACACATGACCGACAGGAGGCTCTGGGTGAGTCTGGTGCTTACTCACCTGGGGTGATCGAGCAGTGCTCCGCCTGCCCTCCCGACTCCCAGACGAGTTCCTCCAGCACCGGTCTGACGTGTGCCCTCGTCGACCACAACTGGTGCAGGAGGACACTCCTCCTCCGGTCTCCCTCGAAGCTGCCCCTCCTAATTCCATAGGGATAGGGGCAGGAGGGCTGGGAAGTGGGAACGACAGGGCCTGATCCGAACGCCCGCGGGCAGCCAGCAGATTGTCGAGACGGATAGCCAAGTCAATGAGCTCATCCAGTGTGCAGGTGGTGTCCCGACATGCCAGCTCCCTGCGGACGTCCTCCCTGAGACTGC
The DNA here is from genome assembly GCF_013265735.2 of Oncorhynchus mykiss. Taxonomy (NCBI): domain Eukaryota; kingdom Metazoa; phylum Chordata; class Actinopteri; order Salmoniformes; family Salmonidae; genus Oncorhynchus; species Oncorhynchus mykiss. The sequence goes on along the minus strand of NC_048583.1, from coordinate 9,616,954 downwards.
ATCTGAAATGGTCGACCAAGGCCCTGTCGTTCCATCCTGCTCCTGCGGCCAAGGTCCTGAACTCCAGAGCAAAGTCCTGTGCGCTCCTCGTCTCCTGCCGCAGGTGGAACAGCCGTTCACCCGCCGCCCGACCCTCTGGTGGATGGTCAAAAACAGCTCGGAATCGGCGGGTGAACTCTGGGTAATTATCCCTTGCCGAGTCCGGACCATTCCATACTGCGTTGGCCCACTCGAGGGCTCGCCCAGTCAAGCAGGAGACGAGGGCGCTCACGCTCTCCTCTCCAGAGGGAGCAGGACGCACGGTAGCCAGGTATAGCTCCAGTTGAAGGAGGAAACCCTGGCACCCAGCCGCCGTTCCGTCATACTCCCGTGGGAGTGTCAACCGCAGAGCCCCGGAGCCAGATGTGGTCGCAGGAACAGGAGGTGCTGGAGAAGGGGGTGCTAGTGATGATGTGGGAAGACCACTCCTCTCCCATCGATCCATCCTCTCCATCATTTGGTCCATGGCAGAACCAATCCGATGGAGCACGCTGGTGTGGTGGAGGACTCTCTCTTCCATCGATGGGAGAGGAGACGCGGCTGCTCCTGCTGATTCCATAGGTGGTGCGGGATTCTGTCACGTATTAACAAGGTGGGTGGAATCAGGCGCAGAGAGCAGGTGCAGTGAGTCGAATGTTTATTCTCCGGAACCAAACACGGTCAACCCAAAATACAGGGTGAAATAATCCAACACAGGATTAAATGTATCGGAGCAAATAACACGATACGTATTCACGAAAACACATGAAACCAAAACAATCCCGCACGAAACAAGGGCGGGACAACCTACTACATATAAGGACGTCAATAAACTAAAATACACACAGGTGAAACTAATAAGACAAAACCAACAGACAAACGAAAAAGGGATCGATGGTGGCTAGTAGGACGGTGACGACGACCGCCGAGCACCGCCCGAACAGGCAGGAGAGCCAACTTCGGCGGAAGTCGTGACACCCAGATTGCAGTTCTTAGGGCTTCCACTAGATGTCAACAGTCTTTAGAAAGAGTTTCAGGCTGGTTTCTGGAAAAATTAGCCAGGATATTCTAGTTTTTCTAGGTGGCTCCCATTTTGGCTGTAGTGTTTCCAAGCGCGTGAATGAGAGCACGTTCTTTGGTATTTTTCTCCGGTGAAGACAATAACGATTCTCTGTCTTAAATTGTATCGATTATTTACGTATTAGGGTACCTAAGGTTTGATTATAAACGTTGTTTGACTTGTTTGTAAAAGTTTATTAGTAACGTTTGGGATTAATTTTGTATACATTTTGATGGAGGGAAACTGGGTGGATAATTGACAGAAGCGTGCCAGCTAAACTGAGTTTTTATGGATATAAAGAAGGACATTATCGAACAAAAGGACAATTTTTGATGTATCTGGGACCTTTTGGAGTGCCAACAGAAGATGGTAGCATCCCACCTGGCCAACATCCAGTGAAATTGCAGGGCGCGAAATTCAAACTACAGAATTTTAAATATTTAACTGGGCCTGAGTAACAGGCAGTTTACTTTGGGCATGATTTTCATCCAGACGTGAAAATATGCCCCCTACTCAAGAGAGGTTAACAATGAATAACAATGTGTTTATATGGTCTCCACTCTAGTTCCCTGCAGCTAATCTGGGCACATGGTCAATAGATATGGCTCGAACTGACAAATGAGTTAAAGACTGCATTACATAGACAAGAATGTGTTTTACTAAAGATAGCTAGGAGTAGAACAACACCTCATTGTCTCAACATCTCCCTTGCAACTGTGGAACTTTGCCGGGGTGGGTAAGACAACAACCCTGTGATGATAACGACTGGATGAACCCAGAGCGGCTTATGATACCCCTTGGTCTGCATGGGACGAGTGGAACCAACCATGACAAAGCATTCTTAGCTATATAATGCACTTTGCATTTGCGTAAAAGTTAGGTTACTCGGTCCAACACTCAAGGGTGTGGGGTCGACCATTATTGCAATAATTAATCAATATTAAATAAAGATGATTGTTTGAAGAAATGACGAAGTCTCTCTCAGTATGAATTTCCACAACAATGTTTACATAGGTCCCATAGTCTAATCAAATGTCTCTGTATATTTGAACCTAGTTTTGTTTCTGGTCTGTTTGATCAGTATCAGGCATGGAGTGTCTGGTCCCCAAGTCAGGCTTTTTCTGTAAGATTTGTTCTAAGTTCTACATTGGAACTGAGAAGGCCAAGAAGAACCGCTGCAGGAGCCTCAAACACCATCAGAACCTGTGTGGGAGGATCCCAAACAACCAATCAGCCACAACACTGACAATAAACAGCCTATCAGCAAGAACATTTTGACAATCAAAGGTGGGGCAGATTACATTTCAATTTCATTAGTAAACCGAATTGGAATTTATGTTTGCTTCCTGATTTAAAATGGATTTGCAAGTAAGTATGATACTCATGAGTTTGTTCTTTTTGTCTTTTTATTCTTCTGCAGATATCTCTGGACAAGTGGAGAGCGAAGAACGACTGAAGGTCCATGAGCTCCATGACGAGCTGAAGAGTTAAATATTGTCTCACTGACTGGCTGCTTCCCAACCACTGACTGTCACGTCTAGTCCCGCTCCTCCCATCCAGCGTTCGGTGTCGCTGGTTTAAGAACCACCGGTCCTGGGAAACAACATTACGCTCAACAGGCTTTCATCATTACGTGCACCTGCGCTTCATCATTAAGAACACCTGGAATCCATTACCTCGCTCATTATCTTCCTTTTATTTGACATTCCATTAGGTTCCTTCCCCATGCAGGAACGTTTCTGTTGTTCATGCCCAGATGCTACTCCTACTTTGTATCGGTCCATGTTATTTGTTATATTAAACTTACCACCTGTTTCTCTACTCCCAGTGTCTACGTTACACTGACTGATTCATTCCTGTCTTTTAACTCTTTCCTCCTAATGTCCCACTCCCTTGTCTTTGTTTTTCTTGCAGATATGTCCAGAAACACTTTACATGATCATGTTGCTTGTATAACAATCCCCTCCCCCATTTCTCTTCTCTCCCCTCCCTCTCTCCTCTCTTCCCCTCCCTCTCTCCTCTCTTCCCCTCCCTCTCTCCTCTCTTCCCCCTTCCTTTCTCATCTCTTCCCCCTCCGCTCTCTTCTCTTTCCTCCTCCTTCCTTCCATTCCTCACTTTCTCTTTCTCTCTCTCTCTCGCTGTTAGAGATATTTTCCCATGATACAGAAAATAAGTGACCCAAGAGCGATATTAATATACACCAGTGTACAGTGAAAATAAAATATTTATTTATTCAATTGACTTATGCAGAATCCTTTTGATTTGAATACAGATAATTCAGCAGTGTGGTTTCCCCTCGGCCTCCTTCGTAACAAGGGAAATGTACTGATTTCCATGTTCAACTCAGGCATGAACCATTAGCTTCCCCCAGCAATAGCTGCTGTGCTAAAACAGCTAACCTTCTGTTAACATGGAAAGTATTAGGTGTATGGTTCTGCTTTTCTTAGTCAACCCTGTGTTGCTTTTCTCTGTGTTCTGGAACGTAGCGCAGTCTTTCATTTTTGTTCATTGATTTCACCTGCATTCATTTCTTATCTGGTCTCATCAGCTCCCTATTTAGTTCAGTTTATTTCTGTTTGTATGGTTGTGAGGTATTGTTTGTTTTTGACTGCCTACCTGGGTTGACCATTGCCTGCAGGTGACCACGATTCCAGCCTTCTGTGAAGGTGCAGTAAACATCTGCCGCGTTCTGCGTGTGAATCTACACCTATTTCTCCCTGAGTATTCATTACATAAGTCTTGGCTTGAGTTAATGTCTTTCTCTTATACATTCCAATGACTCAATGCCTCACTGCAACAGTTGATTTCTGTAAAAGGGAATTCTCGGTCAAAAAAAATAAATATATAATAATAATAATAATACATGTATTGATAATACATAATGGAATACGCAACATTATTCCATTATTGAATCCATAGAGTGCTTACATTACAAGAAGATTCTCAACAACTCTATTTACCTAAATGATCCCTTGACTTCTGTGACACACCCAGAGTTTTACCTCACAGCTCCAGTCATTTGCATCAACAGCCTCAGCTGCTGGCCGTGTTTGTTTCTCCCTGTAGCTCAGCCACTTTGACTGTCTAATCAGAACACATTTGGAGCAGCACTGACCTTGGTTGTCTCCTAAATGGCACCTTATTCACTATTTAGTACACTAATTTTGACCAGGACCCAAAGTGCTCTGATTGAAAACAGTGAACTATAAAGGGAATAGGGTGCCAATTGGGACATCACTGATTTTACCTTCAAACAAAGACCTAAACTAAACCTAAAGCACATAATCACATATATTCAAATCACTTTTCAGAATTGCCTTGTCATTGGGAATGATAATGAAAACATTTAAACATGTTGTTGATCCTTTGATATGAATGGTTGTAATGCATCAATAACATTACGGAAATATAACGACGATACACTTAGACAGTATTATAAGAGATAAGATATCAAAGATCACGTCTTTGTTTTCTATTGGTCTTTAGTCTCGTTCGACCATATTAAATGCTAAAAAAATATAACTCTCTCAAGTTCTGTTAATTCCCAATGTATTCTTACTAACTGTATACTTTGCTTTTTATACTATGATCATGACCTTGAATATCACTCCCTCAGCATGATGTTAGATCCTGACCCAATACAAAACCTAGGGGGTAGCGCATTTCATCATTTAGGGGATAGGGTAGTACACAAAATCCTTTACAGGATAGGGTAGTATACTACAACTTTTAGGGGATAGGGTAGTGAACTAAATAGTGGATATGGTAGTAAACAACAACCTTTAGGGCAGTGGTTCCCACATTTTTTATAGTCCCGTACCCCTTTAAACATTCAACCTCCAGCTGCGTACCCCCTCTAGCATCAGGGTCAGCACACTCTCAAATTTTGTTTTTTGCCATCATTGTAAGCCTGCCACACACACACTATGCAATACATACAATACATATACAATACATTTATTAAACATAAGAATGAGTGTGAGTTTTTGCCACAACCCGGCTTGTGGGAAGTGACAAAGAGCTCTTATAGGACCAGGGCACAAATAATAATATAATAATAATAATAATATAATAATAATCAATAATTTTGCTCTTTATTTAATCATCTGACATATAAAAGCTCATTTGTTCATTGAAAATGGTAAACAACTCACCACAGGTTAATGAGAAGGGTGTGCTTGAAAGGATGCACATTCAGATCATTCAGGTGAGAAAAAAACAAATAGTCGTGTGAGAAACTCGTCATCATGCAAGCGGTCAGACATGTGAAAATGATGGTCAGTAAAGAAAACTTTAAGCTTGTCTCTCAATTTTAAAAACGTGTCAATAATTTGCCCCTTCATAACCAGCGCACTTCTTCATGTTGTAAAAGTCGCATGGTCACTGCCCATATCATTGCATAGTGCAGAAAATACACAAGATTTCAGGGGCCTTGCTTGAACAAAGTAAACCTTTTTCACTATTCTGTCCAAAACGTCTTTCAAGCTGTCAGGCATCCACTTGGCAGCAAGAGCTTCTCAGTTGGAGCTGCAGTGTACCCAAGAGCCTCTTGGTGGATGCTGCAGTGTACCCAAGAGCTTCTCAGTTGGAGCTGCAGTGTACCCAAGTGGCGTCGGGAGCAACTGCTTGCACGCACGCTACCACTCCACTATGTCTCCCTGTCATGGCTTTTGCTCCATCAGTACAGATACCAAAATCAGCAGCAGCTACGTTTGGCTACAAACGGACTGTTTGTGGAATTCCGTGAGAGAGTAACGGTTAATGTGATTGGATATAAATTATTTGACTAGGCTACCTGTAATTCACATTGTGTTGTTATTTCACTGAACACTAGATGGTTTCATTTTATGTTTGCCAGTGAAACGAGGCTACTCAGGCGCAAAAAAAACTCACCCAAATGACTCTTTGAAAATGTAAAGAAATAAAATGTTACAATATTGTATCTATGTAACAAAAACTATCTGTGAATCACATCTTATTTGGCGTACCCCTGACGGCATTGCGCGTACCCCAGTTTGGGAAAACCTGCTTTAGGTGTAAGGGGATTAAACAACATCCTTTGGGGGACAGGGTAGTGTACTAAATAGAGGATAGTGTAGTGCACTACATAGGGGATAAGGTAGTAAACAACATGCTTTAGGGGATAGGGTAGTGCACTATGTAAGGGATAGGATGCCATTTGGAATTACAGAGAGTCACACTCACACACCACCTGGGTGTGGCCTGTGGCTCTAGGATCACAATCTCAGTCTATGACCCATTCACACAGAGACCAGAGAGAGCTTTGCATCCAGGTATGTCATGTTGATTCTTTATGCTAGTGGGTATATATCAAATATAAATGTGGGGAAATGCATGTCATAAATTAATAGCAATCGAATTAACTGCAATTGTTAATACATTTTAACAATGCTGTTGTTCATTAATCATTTGAATTCAACTGTTGAAATGAATTTCTTACTTCAGAGATTTCCATTGAATTGCATATGGCCTGTGTTCTGGAAAAACCTTGACTCTCACCTTGTGGTTCAGACATTGAAGTATGTTCTGTCTTCCCCCCCCCCCCTCTCTCTCTCTCTCTCTCTCTCTCTCTCTCTTTCCCTCTCTCTCTTACCCTCTCTCTCTCTCGCTCGCAGGGCTGCATCTGTCACACTGTGTTACTCTCTCTTTCAACCACATCATTACCATTGACTCAGTTCATCTCTTTTCTGAAGAAATGAATTTCACAGAAGTAAACTCCTCTTCTCTAAACCTCTCCCACACTGAAGAACTCAACTTTCACTGGGAATACTGCAAGGACCTGACCTCAGTATTCCTTGCCTGTGAACTCACAGCGTTGGCTCTTGCTTTCCCCATCCATGGCTACACTCTCTGGCTCATCACCGGCTCCGCCTCCATCGCCACGGAGATCTTCATTTTCAACATGGCTGTCCTAGAGATTGGCTACAGTCTGTTCATCCCGCTAGCCGATGCTGTCTACCTCCTCACAACATATCAAAGCCACTTCAGAGTCATCGCCTACACCGCCTCTCTTCTCCTCTTCAGCCGTCCCGTGTTCCAGTGCTGCATCTGTGTGGAGCGCTACCTGGCGGTGGTCCACCCTGTGGTCTTCCTGAAGTACAAACCCTTAAGGTACAGGGTAGGGTGGGCGGCCGGGGCCTGGGGGGTCACGCTGATGTTCACCGGTACGACTGTTTCCCTCTACGCACCTCAGTTCCCCATCCACTGCTTCATCACCTACATCCTGCTCTTCCTATTCGTCGATCTATTCTGCAGCCTCTCCATCCTCCGTGTCCTGAAGCGCCCAAAACTGGGGCAGGGAGAGATGGAGAAAAGAGGAGGAGGGGAAAAGGAGAAAGAAGGGATGAACGCCATGAAGAAGAGAGCATTCATGATTGTCTCTGTCGTCATGACCACGATGTTGATCAACAACATTCTCACAGCGGTCATTTACCTTCTGTGCGACTTCATCGCACCCAAGGTGTTCTGCCTGCTCGATGCCTTCAACATGTTACTCCTGGTGTTATGTGGATTGGTACAGCCCCTCTTCTACCTGCACAGAAGTAGGAAACTACCCTGTTGCCTCAGGGGTCAGTGAGTGAGAGGTGGCCGCTGGTCCACCCATCACAGACTATTGAGTTGATTGTGAATGTGCTTTCTAGTTATTATGTTTTGATAAAAACATATATATATATCCCTATGTTGATGAATTTTTTCAAATGCAATTCGTTTTCCATGTCAATTCAACTGAATCACAATGATTTTGGGGGTTGAATTGACGTGGAAACAATGTTGGACATGTACTGGTTGAATACATACTTGACAACGCTAAACAGTGTGTGGAATTAAGAGATAATTCAACTATACTGTAGGTAGTGAATATACGACTGGCAGATTGTGCATGGTTCAGAATGGCAGTCACACTAACCCTGCTTTGCCTAACCTTAACACTTAAGCTAACCGTAAGCCTAACCATAACCCCTAACCTTAGCCCTGAAGTTGACCAATTCTAACCTCTGGTCCTGTGTGGCTGAGTTGGTAGGGCAGTGAACCTGCAAGGCTGTGGGTTTGAGTCCCATGGGGAACCGGTATGAAAAAAAAGTATGTACTCACAACTGTAATCTGTCTGGAATAGAGAATCTACTAAAATTTGAACTGTCTTCTTTTCTGTTGTGTTTTTTTGACCACGTCACATGGTTAGGAAGTCTCCTATCCCAAGCTACTGAATAGGTGCTGTCATTTAAGCCTTTTTCACATTGATAAATCAAATCTTTTGCATATCTGATTTGAATCTGTTCTTTTCCTGCAGTCTGAATGGCCAAACAGCAGATATTTCAAGCCAAATTTTAGACCACCTTCATAGGTGATAAAAAACTGATTTCATGCCATGCGACTGTCTGAATAATCAAATTGTATTTATTTGTTCTCAAGTGTTTTTTAAACTGTTATTTGGCATAACTTGCTGCTTGCTAGCTACTCTGTTGACAGTTTTGACAAGAACATGTGGTTGCTAACTAGCTTGGTAACTGTTCACCAAAAAAATTGTGAACGTGCTAGAAAGCTGACCAGCCTACATAGCTAACTGTGGCTTGCCAAAAAGGACTTGTTCTGAAAGTTGGACCATCTTATCCTTTGAGGCTTTAAAAGTGTTCTGAAGCTATGATTTTGAACATTCAAAGCAACTGGGACACATCCATGGCAGGAATTGTTATCACCTTAGTTTGTCACATAACTTCAAAGGAAGCAGGGCACCAATCAATCTATACCACTGCACACACACACACACACACACACACACACACACCTGTGGTTACTATGATAATTAGCGTAGAAATGACTGCTGGTCACTTGTCACTTGTAACTTGTAACTTGTTGTTTGGACAGTCAGTGTTCTAAAACAGATTTGAAAACAAACTGATTTGCTTATTAAGGCCTGCTGTGTGAACAAGGCTTCACAAAACCTTCTAAATCAATCAAATACCTTGTATGGACATTAGGTCCTGACAAACGTTCATTTGCGTAGGTGTAATGTCCTGCTGCACCTGTTTGTGACTTACAGGTGTACAAGCTGGGACTAATAGACCTGACTTATGTTCAGGACACACCAAATGGAAATTATTTTGAATGAGGTTCAAATCAAATCAACCTGTATTGGCAACATACACGTGTTTAGTAGATGTTATTGCAGGTAGCCAAATGCTTGTGTTTCTAGCTCCGACTGTGTAGTAATATCTAACAAGAAACAGCTAACAATTTCACAACATATACCTATTCGCACAAATCTAAGTAAAGGAATGTAATTGAGAATATATAAATATATGGACGAGCAAGGTCAGAGCTGCATAGACTAAGAACAGTAGAATAGTATAGAATACAGTATATAGATATGAGATGAGTAATGCAAGATATGTAAAGATTAGTAAAGTGACTAGTCTTCCATTTATGAACGTGGCCAGTGATTTCAAGTCTATGTATATAGGCAGCAGCCTCTATGTGCTAGTGATGACTACCATTCAGATGGCCTTGAGAAATAAGCTGTTTTTCAGTTTCTCTGTATCAGCTTTGCTGCACCTGTACCGACCTTGCCTTCTGAATGATAACAGGGTGAACAGGCAGTGACTCGGGTGGTTGTTGTCCTTGATGATCTTTATGGCTGCATTGAGACATCGGGTAGGTGTCCTGGAGGGCAGGTAGTTTGCCCCCGGTGATGCATTGGGCAGACTGCACCACACCCTGGAGAGCCTTGCGGTTGCGGGCGGCGCAGTTGCCTTACAAAGCGATGATACAGCCCGATAGGATGCTCTCAATTGTGCATCTGTAAATGTTTGTGAGGGTTTTAGGTGCCAAACCACATTTCTTCAGTCTTCTGAGGTTGAAGAGGCTTTGTTGCGCCTTCTTCACTACACAATCTGTTTGTGTGGACCATTTCAGTTTGTCAGTGATGTGTACAGTTGAGGACTTGTGAGGCGTCTGTTTTTCAAACTAGACACTAATGTACCTGACCTCTTGCTCAGTTGTGCACCTTTGGCCTGAATGCTTAGCGTCACGTCATGAGGAAACCTGGCACCCTCCCTACGGTGAAGCACGGTGGTGGCAGCATCATGCTGCGGGGATGTTTCTCAGAGGCAGGGACTGGGAGACTAGTCAGGATTGAGGGAAAAACAAACGGAGCAAAGCACAGACAGATCCTTGATCCTTGATGCTCCAGGAATGTATGATTTTTTCCAACATGAATATTATTATTTTCCAATTCCTGATGATTGAATGAATTTCCAATGTAATCAGTACCCTAGAAAGCAGGGATTGGAACCAGTTCTAAGAACAGACCTGAGAACTTGAAAATAATACATTTTTCAAGTGTTGGATTCAGGGTAAACTTTCAACATTGAGATATTAAAGACATGATAGATCAGAGGCATAGTATATAAAGGAGTGAGAAGTCAATAAGTATCGGTGTCCCGCTAGCGGGAAAACCATCAGTGATACTGGAGGGCTCGCAATTCAAATAAATAATCATAATTTTTATGGATTTTAAACATTTATGTACATACAAGCCTTATATCAGCTGACAGCTTAAAATCTTCTAAATCTAACTGCACTGTCCGATTTACAGTAGCTACAGCAAAAACATGCCATGCGATTGTTTGAAGACGGCGCCCAACATCTAAATATTTTTCCACCGGCACAGGTTTCATACATTCACATATAAAGATTAAATATTCACTTACTTTTTGAAAATCTCCCTCTGATTTGTCACCCAAAGGGTCCCAGCTATGACATGTAGTGTTGTTTTGTTTGATAAAATCCTTCTGTATCAGCTCCTCCTCCACCTCCACAGGGCTGGGACACTGTCCTGTATCAGGGGTCTCTGAGGAAGAGGTGAATAGATTGCCTTTTGGTTGGTGTAATATATAATAATTCATTTCACCAAATTTGAAAATGCTGTCATAATGAACACATGTTCAACTTGACAAAAAAACATGTTTTCACATCTCCAGAGATTAAATTTAGAAAAATTGCTATTAAAGGTAACAATTACAGTTCTAGGTTTGACCGTAACAAGGTGGACCATTTCATCTTAAACCAGCCATGACTTCCCTTGTGACAGGGGGAAAGGAAGCTTGTTGTGGCAATTGAATTCAAGCTTAACAAAAAATTAGAGTTTATTTTCCTACAATCGGACCAGTTTTCTGGTCCACGTCTGAAATGGCACCCTATACACTATATAATACACCAATAGGACTCAACGGTAGTGCACTTCAAAGGGAATAGGGTGCCATATTGGATGCACAAAGGTTTACATCACCAGGGTGACCTGATATGACACTTAGGTGTGGCAGGGCAGGGGAAAAATGTGGATATTTAATAGTAGGTTATCAGTTCCAGCATCTGTGAGAGACACAGTCCACTACACCCCAGAGGACAGAGACACTGCATCAATTGCCTACAGGTGAGCAAACCAGTTTTATTTTTATATAATAGTTTTTTCATTTTGTATTTAAATCTCAATTGATGTATATACTCTATATATTGATGAAACTTGTAAACATAAACGTTAGATAATGTTTGTTATTTCGAACAGTGGCAATTTATTAAAATATATGGACACATTCCGATATTTTGTCAAGTTAAAGTAATCAGCTCTTGTGCATAAAGTATCTACAAAGGATTGTTAGAGATTATTTTACTTCATTTAACTTCTTCAGGTGTTTTTGTGCTTAATTGTGATTCTAGTGAGCTGGGCACATAGTTGACGTTACTGAGCGTTTAAATAGTTTTTTAGCCCCCAACAAAATAGTACTTTAGCAGGGTAATACCTAACACCATGTTGTAGTGGTTACACAATGACTGTATGTGAAGATAGAGAAATACTTTGCATGATCCTGTTGCTTGTGTAACTTTCATCTTCTCCTCCTCCCTCTCTGTTTCTGTCTCAACCTCTCTCACCCCCTCACTCCCTTCTTTTCTCTCTCTCTCCCTCTCGCTCTCACTCTTTATCCCTCCCTCCCTCCCTCCCACTTCTCAAATCGCCCATACTGAGCAAGAATATGTGTATATACAGGGTGGAATTCAATCCGATCACTCTTGTAGACAATCAGGCTTGTAAAGAGTATAAATAAAGGATATGTCTGTATATTTATAATAAATAACAACAATAATTATGATAACAAACAAGGCAACAGTAAACATGTTGTAAACAGTGTAAACAATGAGGCAGCCCCCCCATTGGGCCTGTTCAAAGTTGAGAATTTCTGTTGATCACTTTAGCGCCCCCACTCTTGCCTATCAGTGTAATTTTGTAAATGCTGGATTTCTATTGCAAAACGCATAATTCACCCAAGTTTAAAAAAAATCAGGCCAGTGGTGTCTGAGATATTGCGTGTGATTAACTTATGAACAGACGGAGACAGATCCATAGTCTCACCTCTGATACTGTGCCCCACAATTAAATCAATGTTTAGCCTCCACAATGAAAACAGAAAAAAAGAAAGAAATAAGCTTTAGAAAAAGGACAGAGCCTTCCACACAACCAATATGAGCCTTCCACACAACCAATATGAGCCCTCCACACAACCAATATGAGCCCTCCACACAACCAATATGAGCCCTCCACACAACCAATATGAGCCCTCCACACAACCAATATGAGCCCTCCACACAACCAATATGAGCCCTCCACACAACCAATATGAGCCCTCCACATGACCAATATGAGCCCTCCACACAACCAATATGAGCCCTCCACACAACCAATATGAGCCTTCCACACAACCAATATGAGCCCTCCACATGACCAATATGAGCCCTCCACACAACCAATACGAGCCCTCCACACAACCAATATGAGCCCTCCACACAACCAATACGAGCCCTCCACAGGACCAATACGAGCCCTCCACACAACCAATATGAGCCCTCCACACGACCAATGTGAGCCCTCCACACAACCAACATGAGCCCTCCACACAACCAATATGAGCCCTCCACACAACCAATATGAGCCCTCCACATGACCAATATGAGCCCTCCACACAACCAATATGAGCCCTCCACACAACCAATATGAGCCCTCCACACAACCAATATGAGCCCTCCACATGACCAATATGAGCCCTCCACACAACCAATATGAGCCCTCCACACAACCAATATGAGCCTTCCACACAACCAATATGAGCCCTCCACATGACCAATATGAGCCCTCCACACAACCAATACGAGCCCTCCACACAACCAATATGAGCCCTCCACACAACCAATACGAGCCCTCCACAGGACCAATACGAGCCCTCCACACAACCAATATGAGCCCTCCACACAACCAATATGAGCCCTCCACACAACCAACATGAGCCCTCCACACAACCAATATGAGCCCTCCACACAACCAATATGAGCCCTCCACACAACCAATATGAGCCCTCCACACAACCAATATGAGCCCTCCACACAACCAATATGAGCCCTCCACATGATCAATATGAGCCCTCCACATGACCAATATGAGCCCTCCACACAACCAATATGAGCCCTCCACACGACCAATATGAGTCCTCCACACAACCAATATGAGCCCTCCACACGACCAATATGAGCCCTCCACACAACCAATATGAGCCCTCCACACAACCAATATGAGCCCTCCACACAACCAATATGAGCCCTCCACACAACCAATATGAGCCCTCCACACAACCAATATGAGCCCTCCACACAACCAATATGAGCCCTCCACACAACCAATATGAGCCCTCCACATGACCAATATGAGCCCTCCACATGACCAATATGAGCCCTCCACACAACCAATATGAGCCCTCCACATGACCAATATGAGTCCTCCACACAACCAATATGAGCCCTCCACACAACCAATATGAGCCCTCCACACAACCAATATGAGCCCTCCACACAACCAATATGAGCCCTCCACATGACCAATATGAGCCCTCCACACAACCAATACGAGCCCTCCACACAACCAATATGAGCCCTCCACACAACCAATATGAGCCCTCCACACAACCAATATGAGCCCTCCACACAACCAATATGAGCCCTCCACACAACCAATATGAGCCCTCCACACCACCAATATGAGCCCTCCACATGACCAATATGAGCCCTCCACACAACCAATACGAGCCCTCCACACAACCAATATGAGCCCTCCACACAACCAATATGAGCCCTCCACACAACCAATACGAGCCCTCCACATGACCAATATGAGCCCTCCACATGACCAATATGAGCCCTCCACACAACCAATATGAGCCCTCCACACAACCAATATGAGCCCTCCACACAACCAATATGAGCCCTCCACACAACCAATATGAGCCCTCCACACAACCAATATGAGCCCTCCACACAACCAAAATGAGCCCTCCACACAACCAATATGAGCCCTTCACATGACCAATATGAGCCCTCCACATGACCAATATGAGCCCTCCACACAACCAATATGAGCCCTCCACACAACCAATATGAGCCCTCCACACAACCAATATGAGCCCTCCATATGACCAATATGAGCCCTCCACACAACCAATACGAACCCTCCACACAACCAATATGAGCCCTCCACACAACCAATATGAGCCCTTCACACAACCAATATGATCCCTCCACACAACCAATATGAGCCCTCCACATGACCAATATGAGCCCTCCACATGACCAATATGAGCCCTCCACACAACCAATATGAGCCCTCCACACAACCAATATGAGCCCTCCACACAACCAATATGAGCCCTCCACACGACCAATATGAGCCCTCCACATGACCAATATGAGCCCTCCACACAACCAATATGAGCCCTCCACACGACCAATATGAGCCCTCCACACAACCAATATGAGCCCTCCACACAACCAATATGAGCCCTCCACACAACCAATATGAGCCCTCCACACGACCAATATGAGCCCTCCACATGACCAATATGAGCCCTCCACACAACCAATATGAGCCCTCCACACAACCAATATGAGCCCTCCACACAACCAATATGAGCCCTCCACACGACCAATATGAGCCCTCCACATGACCAATATGAGCCCTCCACACAACCAATATGAGCCCTCCACATGACCAATATGAGCCCTCCACACAACCAATATGAGCCCTCCACACAACCAATATGAGCCCTCCACACAACCAATATGAGCCCTCCACACGACCAATATGAGCCCTCCACATGACCAATATGAGCCCTCCACACAACCAATATGAGCCCTCCACACGACCAATATGAGCCCTCCACACAACCAATATGAGCCCTCCACACAACCAATATGAGCCCTCCACACAACCAATATGAGCCCTCCACATGACCAATATGAGCCCTCCACATGACCAATATGAGCCCTCCACACAACCAATATGAGCCCTCCACACAACCAATATGAGCCCTCCACACAACCAATATGAGCCCTCCACACGACCAATATGAGCCCTCCACATGACCAATATGAGCCCTCCACACAACCAATATGAGCCCTCCACACGACCAATATGAGCCCTCCACACGACCAATATGAGCCCTCCACACGACCAATATGAGCCCTCCACACGACCAATATGAGCCCTCCACACAACCAATATGAGCCCTCCACACAACCAATATGAGCCCTCCACACAACCAATATGAGCCCTCCACACAACCAATATGAGCCCTCCACACAACCAATATGAGCCCTTCACATGACCAATATGAGCCCTCCACATGACCAATATGAGCCCTCCACACAACCAACATGAGCCCTCCACACGACCAATATGAGCCCTCCACACGACCAATATGAGCCCTCCACACAACCAATATGAGCCCTCCACATGACCAATATGAGCCCTCCACACAACCAATATGAGCCCTCCACACGACCAATATGAGTCCTCCACACAACCAATATGAGCCCTCCACACGACCAATATGAGCCCTCCACACAACCAATATGAGCCCTCCACACAACCAATATGAGCCCTCCACACGACCAATATGAGCCCTCCACATGACCAATATGAGCCCTCCACACAACCAATATGAGCCCTCCACACGACCAATATGAGCCCTCCACACGACCAATATGAGCCCTCCAAACAACCAATATGAGCCCTCCACACAACCAATATGAGCCCTTCACATGACCAATATGAGCCCTCCACATGACCAATATGAGCCCTCCACACAACCAATATGAGCCCTCCACACGACCAATATGAGTCCTCCACACAACCAATATGAGCCCTCCACACGACCAATATGAGCCCTCCACACAACCAATATGAGCCCTCCACACAACCAATATGAGCCCTCCACACGACCAATATGAGCCCTCCACATGACCAATATGAGCCCTCCACACAACCAATATGAGCCCTCCACACGACCAATATGAGCCCTCCACACGACCAATATGAGCCCTCCACACGACCAATATGAGCCCTCCACACGACCAATATGAGCCCTCCACACAACCAATATGAGCCCTCCACACAACCAATATGAGCCCTCCACACAACCAATATGAGCCCTCCAAACAACCAATATGAGCCCTCCACACAACCAATATGAGCCCTTCACATGACCAATATGAGCCCTCCACATGACCAATATGAGCCCTCCACACAACCAACATGAGCCCTCCACACGACCAATATGAGCCCTCCACACGACCAATATGAGCCCTCCACACGACCAATATGAGCCCTCCACACGACCAATATGAGCCCTCCACACAACCGATATGAGCCCTCCACACAACCAATATGAGCCCTCCACACAACCAATATGAGCCCTCCACACAACCAATATGAGCCCTCCACACAACCAATATGAGCCCTCCACACAACCAATATGAGCCCTCCACACAACCAATATGAGCCCTCCACACAACCAATATGAGCCCTCCACACAACCAATATGAGCCCTCCACACAACCAATATGAGCCCTTCACATGACCAATATGAGCCCTCCACATGACCAATATGAGCCCTCCACACAACCAATACGAGCCCTCCACACAACCAATATGAGCCCTCCACACAACCAATATGAGCCCTCCATATGACCAATATGAGCCCTCCACACAACCAATATGAGCCCTCCATATGACCAATATGAGCCCTCCACACAACCAATACGAGCCCTCCACACAACCAATATGAGCCCTCCACACAACCAATATGAGCCCTCCACACAACCAATATGAGCCCTCCACACAACCAATATGAGCCCTCCACACAACCAATATGAGCCCTCCACATGACCAATATGAGCCCTCCACACAACCAATACGAGCCCTCCACACAACCAATATGAGCCCTCCACACAACCAATATGAGCCCTCCATATGACCAATATGAGCCCTCCACATGACCAATATGAGCCCTCCACACAACCAATATGAGCCCTCCACACAACCAATATGAGCCCTCCACACAACCAATATGAGCCCTCCACACAACCAATATGAGCCCTCCACACAACCAATATGAGCCCTCCACACGACCAATATGAGCCCTCCACATGACCAATATGAGCCCTCCACACAACCAATATGAGCCCTCCACACGACCAATATGAGCCCTCCACACGACCAATATGAGCCCTCCACACGACCAATATGAGCCCTCCACACGACCATTATGAGTCCTCCACACGACCTCTCCAGTCAGTGCTGTGAGACAGAGTGTTTGAAGACAGCTATGTAAGTAGGTTCTGTCTCATGACTGCTGGCTGTATCACTAACCATGATCAAAATAGGCAAGAGTAAACATGTAGTCCCCCACAAATGATGCAGTGCCCCCCATCCCCCATTGGACCAATCAGTGTGATTATGTAAATTAACGATCTCTATGGATCCTTTACCCACATTTCATAAAACGAGGCCTGAGGTGTCTGGGACATCGCTTGTGACTAACATATGTATAGTTGATTGCTAATGCGTCTCCCTTGGACCAGTACGTGTAATTTTGTAAATGCCAGATGTAGGAGCCATTTTGGCCTATTTATGTGTTGTGTATTTTAGATGTCTGTCAAGGGTTACGTTTTACTTGTTTTGTACACTAGAGGACACTATATGGGGCGGCAGGTAACCTAGGGGCTCGAGCGAAAATCTGTCGTTCTGCCCCTGAGCAAAGCAGTTAACACACTGTTCCTAGGCCGTCATTGTAAATAAGAATTTGTTCTTAACTGACTAGCCTATTTAAATAAAGGGGAAATAAAATTAAAAAACAAAATATGTTGGGGTCATGGGTCACTGGTCATGTGTGGATATAGGTAGCATAGGTGACCAGGAAGGATTAGCATAAGTGAGAGGAGAGCACATACAGTTGTTACCGTATCACTGATACAGCTTATAGAATGCATCTCTCTGCACCTTTTCTATAGGAATGTGTTTTTTGAGCTGTTTATATCTATTTGTGCAATGAATGGGAACTTTTAGTGGGCGTGTTATGGACAGCTCTCTCCTGTGCCAGTGGCTTTTCATAGGGAATCGTCACTACTACTACTGTCCATAGCAAGACACATCATTCACCCAAGTTTCATCAACATCGAGCCAGTGTTGTGTGAGGTATTGTGTGTGACTACGGGACAAACGGAGATAGATTCCCCCCACACACAGTGTTACATAGTGCGGGCAATGAAGTTACTGTGTTTCAATACATTCATCCTTGAAATCAATGGTCAGTTCCAGCTATAAATGTGTCATAAAATTTCCATTGAATACCTTTCAACAGACCACCATACTGTGTAAGTAGGTCTGAGAGTTTTCCCTGACCTTTTGACCTCACCTGGACTGGGACAACTCAGTGCCCTATCCATCCATAACACATTCTACACAGCACAGCATATTCTCTTCAACCATACTGAACATCACTTGGTGTTGTCATAACCAGTGGAAAACATTTGCATGTCAGGTTTGGTCCATCTAGTGAGGTGATGGGCAGCATCAGTGTACAGATGGGTAGCAACACAGGTGTATAGTGGGGGTGGGTGAGCGTGCGATTGTAGGGTAGGGAGGTACATGTGCTTGGTACATCAATATACTACTTGACATTCTTGGTTGAGGTCCTCATTTGGTATTAATTAGGAACTCCACCTCTTCCTGGGGTCCACATGAAACCTGACGTAAGACATAGGACAGAACATCATTAGTCAAGGACTGAAAGACATACATCTAAAACGTCACACATACTGTACACATCAGTACATACACAAAATATCTAGGTCTAATCCAAAGAACAGTGCAAATTACAATGCAAGATACTGCTGCATCTCAGTTCTCAGTTCAACATGAAGATAAGGGTGTTTAAGTTCATTTACATTATCCTGGTGTCTATGATGGTGACCTAACTCTCCATGATTGTAATTATGTCTTTGTACAATGTCCTTCATCAGGTTCTGTTGTTTTGTCACTATCCCACGTCTTTCTCAGTCATTGTTATCTGTGGATTTGTACCCCCTTTGATTTAAGATGACATGTTAAATCAGTCATAACTCCCCTTTTGTTATCTGTGGATTTGTACCCCCTTTGATTTAAGATGACATGTTAAATCAGTCATAACTCCCCTTTTGTTATCTGTGGATTTGTACCCCCTTTGATTTAAGATGACATGTTAAATCAGTTATAACTCCCCTTTTGACGGGGGGAAAGTAAGCTTGTTTTTAGCAGCAGGGAGGGCCAATTGAATGCAAGCTTTAAAAAATATATGTTAATTTATTTGCATACAATCTGGCACTCCTCTGGTCAGTGCTCTGGACAACATCTGAAATGGCACCCTATACAGTGTAAACATGTTGATCAGGGCCCTTATTCCTCTGGTGAAAGGTGGAATGTTTTATAGGGAATATGGTGTCATTTTGGATGCACCGTGATTTACATCACCAGGTTGACTTGACACGGCGCTCAGGTGTGGCAGGGCAGGGCAGAGATTTGGATATTTAGTGTGAGGTCAGGTCCAGCACCTGTGACAGACACAACACACCACACCTCAGAGGACAGAGACGCTGAATCAATAGGCTACAGGTGAGCAAATCAGATTTATTTTAATTTTATATATATATATATGTTGATGTAGCTTGTGAACAAAATCAGAATGTTAGCAATTTCTGAAAACACATGGACACATTTTGTTATTTTGTCATGTTTACAAAGTGACAATCTCTAATGCATGTATTATCTACAAACTATTTTAAGCGAGTATATTCATTTAGCTTCATCTGGATTTTTGAGTGAATCATTGTGATTCTAGCAAGTCTGCTCACCTAGTTGACGTAACTCAGAGTTTTACGTTTATTTTTCAAACAGGGTTTAACTTTTTTTTTTTATCAAAGTGACACCCTACTGCTCTGGTTACAAAAATATAATATGTGCATATATCAGATGAGACTTCAATTATAGCTAGAATAAATACTTTGCTTGTTTAACAATCCTCCTCCCCGCTCCTTCTCTCTTCTCTCTTCCCCTCACTCTGTCCTTGTCTCCCTCTGTTCCTGTCTCTCTCTCTCTATCTCTCACACTCTCTTTGTCTCTCTCTCTCTATCACTCTCTCTTTCTCTCTCTCCCTCACTCTCTCTTTCTCTCTTGCTCTCTTTCTCTGTCACCTCCTTCCTTTCTCTCTCTCTCATTTTATTTCTGTTTGTCTCTTTTCTTAGAAATCTCAAGAACTTCGACAAATTACAGTTACATACATCGTTGAGATGAATTTATCAACAGTCAATGATACGTCCACATCTCCTCATATCTCCCTCATTGAGACACGTTTACAGGGTGAACATGTGGCACATTTTGTCCCCATGCTTACTGCTTCCTTTTCAATCAACATCATCCTGGGTCTCCCCACCAATGTCTACATACTGTGGCTGATACTGACCGAAGCAGGAAGGACAATGGCCTCAGAGTTCTTCTCTCTCAACCTGACCGTGTCTGAGATCCTCTTCTGCCTCTTGAATGCCTTCAGCATAGCTGACGTCTACGTCCTGTATGATTTTGTTGACAAAGTCTCTGATTTTGCCTATGGGTTCATTTTCACTGGTCGTCCCCTGTTCCAGTGCTGTATCTGTGTAGAGCGCTACCTGGCGGTGGTCCACCCTGTCGTCTTCCTGAAGTACCGACCCCTGAGATACAGGGTGGGGTGTTGTAGTGTTGTCTGGCTGATGGTTCTTGGGTCCTGCTGTCTATGTGTTTTTGAGAACTTTACACCAGTGTTCGTCTACTCTCTCTTTGCCCAGTCAATTATCTATTTTTCTCTGATGTCATTCTGCTGCCTCTCAGTTCTCTGGGCTCTGAAACGTCCAGGGCCGGGGGATGGGGACAGGGAGGGGACAAACAGCATTAAGATGAAGGCCTTTAAGATCATTTTGATTATCCTGGTGTATGTTGTGGTGTCTCAACTCCCAGTGGCGATGATGGCACTTTCTCAAAGTTACGTTGGACATATGGTGTTTTTTTCAGTCATGTCCATTTGTTTATGTATCAGTATTATCTCAGGGTTTGTTCAGCCACTTCTCCACCTCCACAGGGTTGGAAAGCTGCCCTGTATCACAGGTCTCTAAGACACAAAGTCTAATCTCTTTAACTAATTAGTGCATTAGAAACATATATGTGATTTATTTATGTTCTATGTTTATAATCGTGTGTTATTTTAAATGTGTGATTTTTTTCCCCCATTTGATTGTTTTCCAATTCATGATGTTTGAATGTATTTCCAATGTAATCCTAGAAAGTGATGGTTTGATTCCCCTCCTGTAGATGTTTTGATAATATTGGGTATGCAGTTTACGTACCCAAACAGAGTGCAAACCAGAACATCTCAAATCATCCATATTTAGCAAGGAAATGGTTTATCTGGAATCAATCTGATCAAGCTTATAGACAATGAGGCTTTTAATAAAGGTATTGGTTCCATGTTGGCAGAGGTAACAAGGTAAACACTGCACATGTCGTTTCCATTCAGCTGGATAACGCAGACAAAGGCTGGCACCAAACATTTATGTGTTTCTCTTGAAATGATAGATGACTGTTTTTGAAAGTTGCAATGTAGATATTGTTGGGTTGATGAGATTAAATACATTATTAATAAGGATATTTTGTCTCTCTGTCTTCTTTAAAGATGAAAAATAAAGGATTTGTATGTATTTTATATTTATACTAAATAATAACAATAATTGCAATAACAAAATAACAAAATATTTCAATACACTTATCCTTAAATTCAACGATTAGGTCCCACTATTGTGGTGTCATAAAATAGCATGAAATAACATTGAATACTTCTGCATTGAGTACTATATTGTGTACCTAGGGCCTGGAGGTTTCCTTACCTATTAATCTGACCTGGTCTGGAAAAACATTTTACACAGCACAGCATATTCTCTTCAACCATACTGAAAATCACTTAGTGATGTCATAACCACTTGCATGTCAGGTGTGGTCCATCTAGTGAGATAATGGGCAGCATCAGTTTACAGACGGGAGCAACACAGTTGTCTTGGTGGGGGGTGTAAGCCTGATCCCAAGCCTGACCTTAAGACTGATACACCTTCAGTCAACATCTCCTCTGCTGGCTCTATGGCTCCAACTGGTGGCAAAAACAGACTGTGGTAAATACGATCTCTGGTTGACAGGAGGACTCACTGTCTCAGTCACGATCATCATATCATTTATATGTCAAAGACACTGAAGATTGTTGTTAAGTCAATATGCAACATATTTGCCTATGAGGAGACTGGGCGGTGTTCATTAACAAAAAAAATTGACATGAAAAACAAATGAGTGTTTTGTATCCTTTCATATCAAATCAAAATGAAATCAAACTTTATTTGTCACATGCGCCGAAGTGTAGCCCTTAACATGAAGAACAGTGCAGTTCAAGAAGAGTTAAGAAAATATTTTCCAAATAAACTAAATAATAAAATTATAAAAAAGTAAGACAATGAAATAACAGTAACAAGGCTATATACCGGGGGTACTGGTTATCCGAGGTAATTTGTACATGTAGGTAGGGGTGAAGTGACTAGGCATAGATAATAAACAGCGAGTTGCAGCAGTGTACAAATCAAATGGGGGGGTCAATGTAAATAGTCAGGTGGTCATTTGATTATGGGGGGGTCAATGTAAATATTCAGGTGGTCATTTGATTATGGGGGGGTCAATGTAAATATTCAGGTGGTCATTTGATTATGGGGGGGGTCAATGTAAATATTTAGGTGGTCATTTGATTATAGGGGGGGTTAATGTAAATAGTCCTGGGGCCATTTGTTTAATTGTTCAGCAGTCTCATGGCTTGGGGGTAGAATACGTTAAGGAGCCTTTTGGTCCTAGACTTGGCACTCCGGAACAGCTTGCCGTGCGGTAGCAGAGAAAACAGTCTATGACTTGGGAGACTGGAGTCTCTGACAAATTTTGGGACTTTCCTCTGACACCGCCTATTATATAGGTCCTGGATGGCTGGAAGCTTGCAGCCAGTGATGTACTGGGCCGTACGCCCTACCTTCTGTTGCGCCTTACTGTCAGATGCCGAGCAGTTGCCATACCAGGTGGTGATGCAACTGGTCAGGATGCAGCTGTAGAACTTTTGGAGGATCTGGGGACCCATGACAAATCCTTTCAGTCTCCTGCCCTCTTCACAACTGTCTTGGTGTGTTTGGACCATGATACTTCGTTGGTGATGTCCCAAAGATTGATTTCCCAAAGATTGGAAAGCTGCCGCGGTCATCCCCCTCTTCAAAGGGGGTGACACTCTGGACCCAAACTGCTAAAGACCTATATCTATCCTACCCTGTTTTTCTAAGGTCTTCGAAAGCCACGTTAACGAACAGATTACCAACCATTGCAAATCCCACCGTACCTTCTTCACTATGCAATCTGGTTTCAGAGCTGGTCAGCCTTGGTTTCTCAAATTATTGCCTCGCCTGGTTTACCAACTACTTTTCTGATAGAGGTCAGTGTGTCAAATCAGAGGGCCTGTTGTCCGGACCTCTGGCAGTCTCTATGGAGGTGCCACAGGGTTCCATCCTCGGGCTGACTCTTTTCTCTGTATACATCAATGATGTTGCTCTTGCTGCTGGTGATTCTCTGATACACCCCTATGTAGACGACACCATTCTGTATACTTCTCGCCCCTCTTTGGACACTGTGTTAACTATCCTCCAGACGAGCTTCAATGCCATACAACTCTCCTTCCGTGGCCTCCAACTGCTCTTAAACGCAAGTAAAATTAAATGCATGCTATTCAACCGATCACTGCCCGCACATGCTCGCCCGTCCACCGTCACTACTCTGGATGGCTCTGACTTACGTGGACAACTACAAATACCTAGGTGTCTGGTTAGACTGTAAACTCTCCTTCCAGAGTCACATTAAGCATCTCCAATCCAAAATTAACTCTAGAATAGGCTTCCTATATCGCAACAAAGCATCCTTCACTCATGCTGCCAAAAATACCCTCGTAAAACTGACCATCCTACCTATCCTTGACTTCGGTGATGTCATCTATATCCTCCGACACTCTACTCAACAAACTGGATGCAGTCTATCAAAGTGCCATCCGTTTTGTCACCCTCGCTTCATACTCGTCGCCAAACCCACTGGCTACAGGTTATCTACAAGTCCCTGCTAGGTAAAGCCCCGGCTTATCTCAGCTCACTGGTCACCATAGCAGCACCCACTCATAGCACGTGCTCCAGCAGGTAAATCTCACTGGTCACCCCCAAAGCCAATTCCCCCTTTGGTCGACTTTCCTTCCAGTTCTCTGCTGCCAATGATTGGAACATACTGCAAAAATCTCTGAAGCTGGAAACACTTATCTCCCTCACTAGCTTTAACTTCTTGCTCCTACTTGAGACGCAGATGTCTCAACTAGGCACCTGGAAATGCAAATGCGCTACGCTAAATGCTAAATGTTCTCGTTAAAACTCAAACGTTCATCAAAACACACATGCAGGGTATTGAATTAAAGCTACACTCGTTGTGAATCTAGCCAACAAGTCAGATTTTTAAAATGCTTTTCGGCGAAAGCATGAGAAGCTATTATCTGATAGCATGCACCCCCCAAAATACCAGCACGACACGTAAACAACAGATTTTGCGGTAGCCGGCGCTACCCAAAACGCAGAAATAAAATATAAAACATTCATTACCTTTGATGATATTCTTTGTTGGCACTCCTATATGCCCCATAAACATCACTATTGGGTCTTTTTTTCGATTAAATCGCTCCATTATTACCCAAAATAGCCATCTATGGAAGCTGTGTAAATCAGAAAAAAACATTGTTTTAAAACGCAGCGTCATTTTTTAAAATAAAAAAAGTCGACGATAAACTTTCACAAAACACTTCGAAATACTTTTGTAATCCAACTTTAGGTATTAGTAAACGTTTATAATCTATCAAAATGATTACAGGGCGATGTGTATTCAATAGCTCCTCGTCTTCAAATCAATGGCTGCCAATGTGCACTTCACAACATCCTGGCGGAGACCGGAAGAAATGGAATCCAGTTAGTTGGATTTACCAACAAAAAACTCCCCGGATAATGACGACAATGGCGACATCGTGTGGAATCTGTAGGAATTGCATGCAGGTCCATAATTATTTTTGTGCCCTTTTAACAACCCATGAAAGTGACGCATGGAAATTATTTTTAGCTTTCAGAGAGCAGTTTTTCTTGCGCTTTTCGATGAAACACACGATCTGTTATAGTCACAGCCGTGATTTAACCAGTTTTAGAAACTTCAGAGTGTTTTCTATCCACACATACTAATCATATGCATATACTATATTCCTGGCATGAGTAGCAGGACGCTGAAAAGTTGCGCGATTTTTAACAGAATGTTCGAAAAAGAAGGGGGTAGGATGAAGAGGTTTTAAGCACCAGCTGTCAGAGCAGCTCACAGATTACTGCACCTGTACATAGCCCATCTATAAATTAGCCCAAACAACTATCTTTACCCCTAATGTATTATTTTTATTTTATTTTGCTCCTTTGCACCCCGTTGTTTTTATTTCTACTTTGCACATTCTTCCACTGCAAATCTACCATTCCAGTGTTTTACTTGCTTTATTGTATTTACTTCGCCACCATGGTCTTTTTTTAGCCTTTATCTCACCTCATTTGCTCACATTGTATATAGACTTATTTTTCTACTGTATTATTGACTGTATGTTTTGTTTATTCCATGTGTAACTCTGTGTTGTTGTGTGTGTCGAATTGCTATGCTTTAACTTGGCCAGGTCGCAGTTGCAAATGAGAACTTGTTCTCAACTAGCCTACTTGGTTAAATAAAGTTGAAATACAAAAAATTGAAAAGATGTGGACACCAAGGAACATGAAACTCTCGACCCGCTCCACTACAGCCCCGTCGATGTTAACGGGGACCTGTTCAGCCCTCATTTTCCAGTCCATTCTTCCATGTGGTGCCTAATAAACACTACCCTGATGTACCCTTTATTCTGAGCTAACTTGCCATAGGATGAAAGACAACAGTCAAGCCAACTCTTATGTAGAAAAGTGATTTAAATATTGTAGCCAGCAAACTGTGTATGTATAGTAGTGGTTTGGATGGCCACCCGCCTTTTGTTGTTATGTGGTCAATGAATGGTCTCCTGGTTTACATAGATTAGTGGTAATGGTCATTGTAGATGAGTGGCTGTGGTCATTGTAGATGAGTGGTAGTGGCGAGGTCACATAACCAACTGTATCTATAGAAGTTGTAAATATGGTAATGTAGGAATATTTTAAAGACAATACACAGCGCACAGGACGAGAAGTCAGTGGAGTACTAATGATCAATGGAAGTAGTGGTTTTTCTGTAATATCAATGGGTCAGAGACATGGGAAGATTTTCAGTCTGGGACTCATAGCTTCATGCAAGTTCTCATTGGTCCAAATTGTTTATACATTGAACCTGAAATAGGATACTTGTTTCTGCCACCATCTCTTATGCCTGAAAAGAGCTTCTAGATATCTGGACAGCGATCACTCACCTCGTACTGGAAGAAGATATTTTCTGTAACGAGTCGGACAGGAAGGATCTACTTCAGACACCTGACAAGGCTTTCAAGATACAAAGATTTCGGGGACTTAGTTTGGGGTGCCTTGTAATGATCTGGCGGCAAGTGGGTAATCTGCCTTTATCATCAGTCCTATTAGCCAATGTACAATCATTGGATAACAAAATATACAATCTACTATGATGTATATCCTACAAACGGGACATTAAAAACGGTAATATCTTAAGTTTCACAGAGTCATGGCTGAACAACAACATGAAAAACATACAGCTATTGGGTTTTATGTTGCATCGGCTAGATAGAACAGATGCCTCCGGTAAGACAAGGGGTGGGGGTCTGTGCATATTTGTAAACAACAGCTGGTGCACAAAATCTAATAGTAAGGAAGTCTCAAGGTTTTGCTTGCCTGAGGTCGACTATCTCATGAGAAGCTGTAGACCACACTATTTACCAAGAGTGTTTTCATATATATTCTTTGTAGTTGTCTATTTACCACCAAAAACTGATGCTGGCACTAAGACCGCACTCAATGAGCTGTATACAGCCATGTGTAAACCGGAAAATGTTAATCCAGAGGCAGCGCTCCTAGTGGCCTGGGACTTTAATGCAGGGAAACTTAAATCTGTTTAACCTGTTAGATCTCTAGGGGCGCTATTTCATTTTTGGATAAAAAACGTTCCCGTTTTAAGCGCGATATTTTGTCATGAAAAGATGCTCGACTATGCATATTCTTGACAGTTTTGGAAAGAAAACACTCTGAAGTTTCAGAATCTGCAAAGATTTTGTCTGTAAGTGCCCCAGAACTCATTCTACAGGCGAAACCAAGATGATGCATCAACCAGGAAATTAGCAGAATTTCTGAAGCTCTGTTTTCCATTGTCTCCTTATATGGCTGTGATTGCGCAAGGAATGAGCCTACACTTTCTGTTGTTCGCCCAAGGTCTTAGCAGCATTGTGACGTATTTGTAGGCATATCATTGGAAGATTGACCATAAGAGACTACATTTTCCAAGTGTCCGCCTGGTGTCCTGCGTGGAATTCGGTGCGCAATTGCCAGCTGCTTGTACTTTTCCATTTGATATAGGGGAGAAACCATGTGTCCAAGAACGATATATCAATGAAGAGATATGTGAAAAACACCTTGATGATTGATTCTAAACAACGTTTGCCATGTTTTCAGTCGATATTATGGAGTTAATTTGGAAAAAAGTTCGCGCTTTGAGGACTGAATTTTCGGGTTTTTTTGGTAGCCAAATGGGATGTATAAAACGGAGCTATTTCTAATACACAAAGAATCTTTTTGGAAAAACTGAGCATCTGCCATCTAACTGAGAGTATCCTCATTGAAAACATCAGAAGTTCTTCAAAGGTAAATTATTTTATTTGAAGGCTTTTATGTTTTTGTTGAAATGTTGCGTGCTGGATGCTAACGCTAATGCTAACGCTAAATACTACGCTAGCTAGCTACTTTTACACAAATTATTGTTTTCCTATGGTTGAGAAGCATATTTTGAAAATCTGAGATGACAGTGTTGTTTACAAAAGGCTAAGCTTGCGAGATGGCATATTTATTTCATTTCATTTGCGATTTTCATGAATAGTTAACGTTGCGTTATGGTAATGAGCTTGAGGCTGTAGTCACGATACCGGATCCGGGTTTGGGAGATCAGAGAGGTTAACCTAATTTCTACCAGCATGTTAAATGTGCAACCAGAGGGGAAAAAAACTCTCAACCACCTTGACTCAACACGCAGAGACGTGTACAAAGCTCTCTCTCACCCTTCATTGGCTAATCTGACCATAATTATATCTTCCTGATTCCTGCATGCAAGCAAAAACTAAAGCAGGAAGCACCAGTGACATGGTCAATAAAGAAGTGGTCAGATGACGTAGATGCTAAGCTACAGGGTTGTTTTGCACAGACTGGAGTATGTTCCGGGATTCTTCTGATGCATCAATGACGTCGTCCCCACAGTGACTGTACGTACATACCCCAACCAGAAGCCATGGATTACAGGCAACATCCACACTGAGCTAAAGGGTAGAGCTGATGCTTTCAAGAAGCGGGACTCTAACCCGGAAGCTTTTAAGAAATCCCACTATGTCCTCCGACGGACCATTAAACAGGCAAAGCATCAATACAGGACTAAGATTGAATCGTATTACACCGGCTCGGAAGCTCGTCGGATGTGGCAGGGTTTGCAAACTATTACAGACTACAAAGGGAAGCACAGCCACAAGCTGTCCAGTGACACAAGCCTACCAGACGAGCTAAGTTACACTAATGCTCACTTTGAGGCAAGCAAAACTGAAGCATGCATGAGAGCATCAGCTGTCCCAGACGACTGTGTGAACACACTCTCTGTAGCTAATGTGAGTAAGACCTTTAAACAGGTCAACATTCAGACGGATTACCAGGACGTGAACTCCAAGCATGTGCTGACCAAATGGCAAGTGCCTTCATGGACATTTTCAACCTGTCCCTGACTGAGTCTGTAATACCAACATGTTTCTAAGGTAACCTGTCTAAATGATTACCGACCCGTAGCACTCATGTCTGTAGCCATGAAGTGCTTTGAAAAGCTGGTAATGGCTCACATCAGCACCATTATCCCAGAAACCCTAGACCCACTCCATTTTGTATATCGCCTCAACAGATCCACAGATGATGCAATCTTTATTGCACTCCATACTGCCCTTACCCACCTGAACAAAAGAAACACCTATGTGAGAATGCTATTCATTGACTGCAGCTCAGTGTTCAACACCTTAGTGCCCTTAAAGCTCATCACTAAGCTAAGGTCCTTGGGACTAAACACCTCCCTCTTCAACTGGATTCTGGACTTCCTGACTGGCCGCCCCCAGGCGGTAAAGGTAGGTAAGCACACATCCGCCACGCTGATCCTCAACACGGGGGCCTCTCAGGGGTGCTTGCTCAGTGCCTGTTCACTAATGACTTCATGGTCAGGCACGACTCTAACACCATCATTAAGTTTGCAGGTGACACAACAGTGGTAGGCCTGATCATCAACAACGATGAGACAGCCTTTAGGGAGGAGGTCAGAGACCTGGCCGTGTGGTGCCATTATAACAACCTCTCCCTCAATGTGATCAAGGCAAAGGAGGTGATTGCGGACTACAGGAAAAGGAGGACCGAGCACGCCCCCATTCTCATCAACGGGGCTGTAGTGGAGCAGGTTGAGAGTTTCAAGTTCCTTGGTGTACACATCACCAACAAGCTATCATGGTCCAAACACACCAAGACGGTCATTAAGAGGGCACGGCAAAGCCTATTCCCCCTCAAGAGACTGAAAAAGGTTTGGCATGGGTCCTCAGATCCTCAAAAAGTTCTACAACTGTACCATCGAGAGCAACCTGACTGGTTGCATCATGCCTGGTATGGCAACTGCTAGGCCTCTGACCGCAAGGCATTACAGAGGGTAGTGCGTCCGACCCAGTACATCACTGTGGCTTGCTACTGTTGTTTTTCTGTTGCTCTTTAATTCCTTGTTTTTGTTATTTTACATTTTTATACCTATATATTTTACTTAACACTTATTTTTTCTTAAAACTGTGTTGTTGTGTTGTTGTTGTGTTGTTAAGAGCTTGTAAGTAAACATTTCACTGTAAGATCTACACTTATATTCGGCGCATTTGCCAAATGCAATTTGATTTGA
The DNA here is from genome assembly GCF_013265735.2 of Oncorhynchus mykiss. NCBI lineage: Eukaryota > Metazoa > Chordata > Actinopteri > Salmoniformes > Salmonidae > Oncorhynchus > Oncorhynchus mykiss. The sequence goes on along the minus strand of NC_048583.1, from coordinate 9,586,166 downwards.
TTTGAAATACTTTGCATGTTGCCTCCTCTCCCCTCAATTTCTATCCTCTCATCCAACCTCCCTCCTCTCTTCCACCTCCCTCTCACTTCTCTCTCTCCCCTCTCTCTCTCCTCTCCCCTCCCTCTCTCCTCTCTCCCCCCTCCATTTCTTTCCTCCTTCCCCCCTCCTTCCTTCCTTTCATCCCTCTCTTTCTTTTTCTCTCTCTTCCTTTCTCTCTCTCTCTCTCTCACTCTCTCTCTCTATCTCTCTGCTAGAGAGTTATTTTCTCATGATATAGAAGACTCAATAGAGACTCAATAGAGAGAAGTTAAAATAGAAACAAGTATACATTGAAACTAAAGTGTTCTTTATTCAATCAGTGTGTTTATGTTTTGTAACTGAAGCAAGTGTTTGATCATTTAAAGACAGAGATGTGTGCCAGAAAATTCAAATGTCAACTTTTACCCTTGTGTTTTCCGACTTATGCAACATTCTTCTGATTTGAATACTGCTAGTTCAGCAGTGTGGTTTCCCGAGATGTCCTTGCGCAAGGGAAATGTACTGATTTCCATGTTCAACTCATGCATGGACCATTAGCTTCACCCCAGCAATAGCATAGCTAGCCACTGTGCTAAAACAGCTAACCATCTGGAAAGTATAAGGCTTGGCTTGAGTAGAGGGTCTTGCTCTTTCATGTACAGTAGCTTTTTAAAATCCACTGTATATATTTCAATGACACTACTTCACTGACACAGTTGATTTCTGTTAAAGGGAATTCTCAGTCAACAAAGAAAATGTAAAAAAATAAAATAATAATATTGATAATACATAATGGAAAAACAACATTTAATAATAATATATTTAATCAATGTAGCACTTTTCAACACAAAAAGATTCTCAAAGACTACATTTACCTAAATGATCCCTTGACTTCTGTGACACACCCAGAGTTTTACCTCACAGCTCCAGTCATTTGCATCAACAACCTCAGCTGCTGGCCGTGTTTGTTTCTCCCTGTAGCTCAGCCACTTTGACTGTCTAATCAGAACACATTTGTTTCCTAAATGGCACCTTATTCCCTATTTAGTACACTACTTTTGACCTGGGCCCAAAGTGCTCTGGTTAAAACAGTGCACTGTATAGGGAATAGGTTGCCATTTGGGACATCAGTGCATTTACCTTCAAATAAAGACCTAAAATGAACCTAAGCCACATAATCACATCAATTTAAATCACTGTTCCGAATTGCCTTGTCATTAGGAATGATAATGTAAACATTTAAACATGCTGTTGAACCTATGACAGGAAAGGGTCTAGTGCATAAATAACATACCATGAAACATTATTGAAACATTACATAGATGCAGTATAATAAGAGAAAAGATAGAACTAGATAATTTCATAGATAACTTCATTGTTTTCTATTAGGCTTTTGTCTCGTTCTACCATTTATGATTGAAATAATTTACTCTCTCAAGTTCTGTTATGTACCAATGTATTATTTGTATGTGTATACTTGTCATTTAAAATGATGATCATGACTTTGAATATCACTCCCTCAGCCTGCTGTACGACTCCATCGCGGCCAAAGTGTTCTGCCTGCTCGATGTCCTCAACATGCTGGTTGTATGTGGGTTGGTGCAGCCCCGAATCTACCTGCACAGGAGTGGGAAACTACCCTGCTGCTTCAGGGGCCAGTGAGTGAGATGTGGCACAACCATAGAAATATAATTGGGCACACTCAAGATGGCCGCCAGTAAACCCATCACAGACCATTGAGTTGATTGGGATTGTCTGTTCTAGTAATTACATTTCTAAGGTGCTGTACTGTACTTTGTATATATTAAAGGGATAGATTGAGATTTTGGCAATTCCTTAAGTTTGAAAGAAGCTGGAGGTAGTTTTCTGGAGAGATTGCTAACTAACTTAATCTAGCATTGGCACATTCATTGTCACGTCTGCTCCCGTTCCCCCCCTGGTGTTTGAAGGTGCCAGCCTGCCCTGCATCACGCACTCGTGTCATCCATTACGCACACCTGCCTTTCCTCGTTATGTGCATCAGCGATATTGGACTCACCTGGACTCACTCATCACCTGTTATTACCTCCCCTATATTTGTCAGTTCCCTGCTCTGTTCCCCGCTTCTGCATTGATTGTTTTTTGTTTGTATTACTAGTTTGCTGACGCTGTTCCTGTCTCGTTCTGTGTCCGTTCTTTATTAAATGTTTGACTCCTCATACCGCCTTCGTCTCTCCAGCGTCATTCCATGTGAAATTCATCTAGCTAAACCCATAGACTTCAAGTTGAAAAAAGGGCTTATCTGCCAAAAACTTTAACTGTCCCTTTAAACACTCGCACACCTCATGCCTAATGTGGATCTAGCGTTCATCTGCTGATGAACAGTTTTTTTAGGGACCAGCCGATGTAGACATGTAGTCTTGATTTCCATCTTGTTGATTTGTTAACAAACTTGAATTCAGCTTGAAATCAACAAGGAATTTCACCATGTCATTGGATTCAGTTACAAAATAAATAAAAAGTAAGCAAAAAAAGCCCCTATGTGATTCGTTTTTGCAAATCCAATCAGTTTTCCACGTTGATTCAACTTCATCACAATGATTTTCGGGGTTGAAATGACGTGGAAACAACATTGATTCAACCAGTCGTTGCCCAGTGGGCATGTACTGGGTGAATAAATACTTGACAACGCTAAACAGTGTGTGGAAATAAGAGATAATTCCTCGATACTTTAGGTAGTGAATATATGACTGGCACATTGTGCATGGTTCAGAATGGCAGGCACACTAACCCTGCTTTACCTAACCTTAACACTTAAGCTAACCTTAAACCTAACCTTAACCCCTAACCTTAGCCCTAAAGTTGACCAATTATAACCTCTGTTCCTGTGTGGCTGAGTTGGTAGAGCAGGTAACCTGCAATGCTGTCCCTCGGGTCCCATGGGCAACGAGTATAAACAAAAAAAATTCTGGACTCACTGCTGTAATCTGTCTGGAAAAGAGTGTCTACGAATTTATTTAACTATGTCTGTTTTTTTGTTGTGTTTTTTAAGGCCACGTCACATGGTTAGGAAGTCTCCTATCCCTAGCTACTGTGTAGCTGCTGTCACTTAAGCCTTGTTCAAATTGGCAGTTTGAAGTGACTCAAATCCACCTTTTTTGCATATCCGATTTGAATATGTTATTTTTCCAGCAGACTGAATGGCCAAAAAGCAGTTATATTTAGTCACATTTTAGACCACCATCATAGGTGTTTTAAAATCAGATACAAATCTGATTCCTGGCCATGCAACTTGTGTCTGAATGATCAAGGTGTTAATTTTGTCCAGGTGTGAAAGGGCGGTGTGGAGTGCAATTGAGATTGCATCATCTGTGGATCTGTTGGGGAGGTAGTGCTAATTGGAGTGGGGTGTCCTGGAGGATGCTGTAGACCAGACTTTCAAAACACTTCAAGGCTACCGATGTGAGTGCCACAGGGGCGGTAATCATTTAGGCAGCTTACCTTCGCTTCATTGGGCACAGGGACTATGGTGGTCTGTTTGAAACATGTACTGTAGGTATTTCAGACTCGGTCAGGGAGAGGTTGAAAATGTCAGTGAAGACACTTGAAAGTTGGACTGCACATGCTTTAAGTACACGTCCTGGTAATCCGTATGGCCCAGCGTCTTTGTGAATGTTGACCTGTTTAAAGGCTTTGTTCACATTGGCTACCGAGAGCATTATCACAGTCATCCAGGACAGCTGGTGCTCTCGTGCACACTTCAGTGTTGCTTGCCTCGAAGCGAGCATAAAAGGCATTTAGCTCGTCTGGTAGGCTCACGTCACTGGGCAGCTCATGTCTGGGTTTCCCATTGTGGTTCGTAATAGTTTTCAAGCCCTGCCACATTCGACGAGCGTCAGAGACGGTGTAGTAGGATTCAAGAGACGGTGTAGTAGGATTCAATCCTAGTCCTGTATTGATGCTTTGCTTGTTTAAAGGTTCGTCTGAGGGCATAGTGGGATTTGTTCTAAGCGTCCGGATTAGTCTCCTGCTCCTTGAAAGCGGCAGCTCTAGCCTTTAGCTTGATGTGGATGTTGCCTGTAATGCATGGCTTCTGGTTGGGATATGTACGTACAGTCACTGTGGGGAGGACGTCATCAATGCACTTATTGATGAAGCCGATGACTGAGGTGGTGTATTCCTCAATGCCATTGGATGAACCCTGGAACCTATTCCACTCTGTACTAGCAAAACTAGCTTGGAAACTGTTTACAAACAAATGAGTGAATATGCTTCAAAGCTGAACAGCTACATAGCTAACTAGTTGACTGCTGTAAGTAGCCAAAAATTACTTGTTTTGAAAGATGGATCATTGTATCCTTTGATGCTTTAAAAGTTGTCTTACGCTACGCTTTTGGACAGTCAAAGCAACTGGGAAACATCCATGACAGGAATTGTTATCACTTTAGCTTGAAACATAAGTTCTGAGTGGTAGGAAACAGGGCACCAATCTGATAGGAAACTGCACACACACACCTGTGGTTACTATGACAAGTAGCATAGAAATGTCAGCAAATGACTGCTGTCTGATCGCACAGAAGTACAATTTGGTCACTTGTAATTTGCTGTTTGAACAGTCAGTGTTCCAAAACACATTTGAAAAACAAAACTGATTTGATTATTAAAGTGTAAACAAGGCTTTACAAAAAACCCTCAATCAATCATGGACTGCTTATGGCCATTAGGTCCTGTCAAACAATCATTTGCATAGGTGTAATGACCTGCTGCACCTGTTTGTGACTCACAGGTGTGCCCAATAGACCTGACTTATGTTCAGTACACACCAAATAGAACATGTTTTGAATGAGGTTCAAATCAAATTGTGTTGGTCACATACACGTGTTTAGCAGATGTTATTGAGAGTGTAGCGAAATGCTTGTGTTTCTAGTTCCGTTGATGCAATAATATCTAACAAGTAATATTTAAGCCTTTTTGCCACAACTTTGGAAGTGTGCGTGGGGTCATTGTCCATTTGGGAGATCCATTTGCGACCAAGCTTTAACTTCCTGACTGATGTCTTGAGATGTTGCTTCAATATATTCACATAATTTCCCAGCCTCATGATGCCATCTATGTTGTGAAGTGCACCAGTCCCTACTGCAGCAAAGCACCCCCACAACACGATGCTGCCACCCCCGTGCTTCATGGTTGGAATGGTGTTCTTCAGCTTGCAAGACTCCCCCTTTTTCCTCCAAACATAATGATGGTCTTAATGGCCAAACAGTTCTATTTTTGTTTCATCAGACCAGATGACATTTCTCCAAAAAATACAATCTTTGTCGCCATGTGTAGTTGCAAACCGTAGTCTGGCTTTTTTATGGCGATTCTTCCTTGCTGAGCGGCCTTTCAGGTTATGTCGATATGGGACTCGTTTTACTGTGGATATAGATACTTGGTACCTGTTTCCTCCAGCATCTTCACAAGGTACTTTGTTGTTGTTCTGGGATTGATTTGTACTTTTCGCACCAAAGTATGTTCATCTCTAGGAGACAGAACGCGTCTCCTTCCTGAGCGGTATGACGGCTGCGTGGTCCCACAGTGTTCATACTTGTGTACTATGGTTTCTACAGATGAACGTGATACCTTCAGACATTTCGAAATTGCTCCAAAGGATAAACCAGAGTTGCGGAGGTCCACCATTTTTTTCTGAGGTCTTGGCTGATTTCTTTGGATTTTCCAATGATTTTATCAAAATATGTCAATTAGCCTATCAGAAGCTTCTAAAGCCATGACATCATTTTCATGAATTTTCCAAGCTGTTTAAAGGCACAGTCAACTTACTGTACGTAAACTTCTGACCAACTGGAATTGGTAGACAGTTAATTATACGTGAAATAATCTGTCTGTAAACAATTGTTGGAAAAATGACTTGTGTCATGCACAAAGTAGATGTCCTAACCGACTTGCCAAAACTATAGTCTGTTAACAAGAAATGTGTGAAGTGGTTGAAAAACTAGTTTTAAGGATTCCAACCTAAGTGTATGTAAACGTCCGACTTCAACTGTATGTGCAGATGAGGATGTGCAAGTAGAAATGCTGGTGTGCAAAAGAGCAGAAATACAAAAACAAATATGGGAATGAGGTAGGTAGTTGGTTGGATGGGCTATTTACAGATGGGCTGAGTAAAGCTGCAGCGATCAGTAAGCTGCTCTGACAGATGACGCTTAAAGTTAGTGAGGGAGATATAAGTCTCCAACTTCAGTGATTTTTGCAATTCGTTCCAGTCATTGGCAGCAGAAAACTGGAAGGAAATGCGGCCAAAGGAGGTGTTGTTGTTTTTTGGGTGAACAAAAAATATACCTGCTGGAGCGCGTGCTATGACTGGGTATTGCTATGGTGACCAGTGATCTGAGATAAGATGGAGATATACCTAGCAAAGACTTATAGGTGACCTGGAGCCAGTAGGTTTGGCAATGAATATGTAGCGAGTACCAGCCAACGTCAGTATACAGGTCGCAGTGGTGGATAGTACATGGGGCTTTGGTGACAAAACGAATGGCACAGTGATAGACTGCATCCAATTTTCTGAGTAGAGTGTTGGAGGCTATTTTGTAAATGACATCGCCGAAGTCAAGGATCGGTAGGATAGTCCGTTTTTCGATGGTAAGTTTGGCAGAATGAGGGAAGGAGGTATTGTTGCGAAATAGGAAGACAATTCTAGATTTAACTTTGGATTGGAGATGCTTAATGTGAGTCTGGAAGGAGAGTTTACAGTCTAGCCAGACGCCAACAGTCCAGAGTAGTGATGCTAGATGGGTGGGCGGATGCGGGCAGCGATTGGTTGAAGAGCATGCATTTCATTTTACTAGCATTTAAGAGCAGTTGGAGGCCACGGAAGGAGTGATGTATGGCATTGAAGTTCGTTTGGAGGTTTGTTAACACAGTGTACATAAAAGATGAGACCGAGAAACTGAAAAACAGCTTCAATCTCAAGGCCATCAGACTATTAAATAGGCATCACTAGCACATAGAGGCTGCTGCATAGACATAGACTTAAAATCACTGGCCACTTTAATAATGTTTAAATATTGTTCATTACTCATCTCATGTGTATATACTGTATTCTATACTATTCTATTGTATTTTAGTCTGTGCCACTCTGACATTGCTCATCCATATATTTATATATTTTTAATTACATTCCTTTACTTAGATTTGTGTGTATTGGGTATATGTTGTGAAATTAAGGCTAGGGGCACTATTTTCACGTCCGGATGAAAAGTGTGTCCAAAGTAAACTGCCTGCTACTCAGGCCCAGAAGCTAGGATATGCATATACTTGGTAGATTTTTATAGAAAACACTCTAAAGTTTAAAAACTGTTAAAATTATGTCTGTAAGAATTACATAACTTATTTGCAGGCGAAACCCGGAGGACAAACCATCCAGGAATATTTTTTTGGGGGGTGACTCTGTATTCAATTTCTTCACTATGGGAACCTAGATTTCTGTGGCACTTGGTTGCAGTTCCTATTGCTTCCACTAGATGTCAACAGTTTTTAGAAATTGGTTGATGTTTTTCTTTAGAGAAATTAAGAAGTTCAGCTAATCAGAACGAGGGTCCAGCCTCTAATGTTTTGATGCGCGCTCCAGGTCACGCTTTTCACTATGTTTTATCCTGTATGGAACACAGTTTATCCCATCTTAAATTTTATAGATTATTTACGTTTTAAAATACCTAAAGTTGGATTTGGAAAGTTGTTTGAAATGTTTGGGCAGCGTTTACAGGTAACGTATTAGATATTTTGTAGTCAAGTTGCGCGAGTTGGATCTGGTGTATTTTCTGAATCAAACGCTCCAAATAAATTGACATTTTGGGGATACAACGACAGAATTTATCAAACAAAATAACTATTTATTATGTTTAATGGACATATGGGAGTGCCAACAGAAGAAGATCTTCAAAGGTAAGGCATGAATTGTATCGTTATTTCTGACTTTTGTGTCGTGCCTGGCGGGTTGAAATGTGATTTTCATGTGTTGTTATGCTGTGCGCTGTCCTCAGATAATCGCATGGTTTGCTTTCGCCGTAAAGCCTTTTTGAAATCTGACACTGTAGCTGGATTAACAAGAAGTCCATCTTTAAACCGATGTATAACACTTGTATGATTTATGAATTATTATTATGAGTATTTCTGTTTTTGAATTTGGCACGCTGCTATTTCACTGGGTGTTGCCAAATCAATCCCCGCATGAAGGGATAACTTTAAACAATTTAATGGCAATGCTCCCAAATACTAATTGACTGTATGTAAACTTCTGACCCACTGGGAATGTGATGAAATAAATAAAAGCTGAAAGAAATAATTATCTCTATTATTCTGATATTTCACATTCTTAAAATAAAGTGGTGAGCCTCACTGACCTAAGACAGGGAGTTTTTACTAGGCTTAAATGTCAAGAATTGAGTTTAAATGTTTTTGTCTAAGGTGTATGTAAACTTCCGACTTCAACTGTATATCACTCCAGTGTAAATTGCTAAATTGTAATTACTTCGCCACTATTGGCCTATTTATTGCCTTACCTCCTTACTTCATTTGCACACACTGTATACTGTACATATTTTTCTATTGTGTTATTGACTGTACGTTTGTTTATCCCATGTGTAACTCTGTGTCGTTGTTTTTGTCACACTGATTTGATTTATCTTGGCCAGGTCTCAGTTGTAAATGAGAACTTGTTCTCAACTGGCCTAACTGGTTTAATAATGGTGAGAAAAATGCACCTGTACTGACCTCACCTTCTGGATGATAGAGGGGTGAACAGTTAGAGCTCGGGTGGTTGTCCTTAAACTCCAGCATCCCGGAGTTGCTTCTTCACTGTTGACGTTGAGACTGGTGTTTTGCGGGTACTATTTAATGAAGCTGCCAGTTGAGGACTTGTGAGGCGTCTGTTTCTGTAACTAGACACTCTCATGTACTTGTCCTTTTAGCTCTGTCACCTTTCACCACAGATGCGGAAGTGCGACATTGGCGGATGCGGTGGATTGAGACGCAAATAGATATAGATAAAGATATAGCTTTATAGGGATTTGTTGTTATGCTAGTTCGATTTCCTCGGGAGCGTGGACATGGACTTTAATGGATTAAATAATCCCACCTCTCACCTCAATCCCTCCTGCTCTGACTCTGCCGATGGCAACTTTATTGAGGAAAAATGCACTCACTATGCCTGTGATATGTGGTTGTCCTGCCTAGCTATTTTAAGATGAATGCACTAATTGTAACTTGCTCTGAATAAGAGTGTCTCCTAAATGAGTAAAATTAAATAAAAACATAATAATGTCATAGATGGACAAGAATAATACAAGATGAAAGGGGGTTTCCTCATGATTTAAAGAAGCCACACTAGAGCTCTATGCGACATTCAAAGCTTTGGGGACAGACTCTTTTATTACGATAATCCTTCAGAACATAGTCACATTTCTCTAACACTAAACATACAAATATGTATTTTACAGTAAAAAGGAAGGTGAAATGTTATAGTTTACAATTTGATTAAACTATATTTAGAATGCATATAAATCATTTCAAGCCTTGTTCATATAGTTTTGTAGAACAGGAAATACCTCATATAAACAATTTCATATTTTTATGTTGTTATTGTTAGACAATGTTAGACAATGCCTTGGCCTCTGTGATCTTCCTTTTTAACATGGCCACTGCCGAACTTGTCTTCTCCTTGTGGGTTCCGGTTGTAACCACGGTCCAACTTATCGTCATTTGCCTTCAACAGTATGTGGAAACCATCGTCTTGCCTAATGACATTGTCTGCTGCAGCCGCCTCATGTTCCACTGCTGTGTATATTTTGAGTGATATATGGCGGTGGTCCACCCTGGGGTCTTCCTGAAGTACAAACCCCTGAGGTACAGGGCGGGGGCAGGGAGAGATGGAGAGAGGAGAAGGAGGAGGAAGAGAAAGAGGAGGAGTAGAGAGTACTCAGCGAAGGGATGTGCCCCATGAAGAGAAAAGCCTTCTTTGTAGTCTTTGTGGTTTTCCTGACAATGCTGATGGACCAGCTCCTGTTAGTCATCATGTACTTCCTGTTTGGAAACGTAGAGAATTATGTGTATTGTGTCATCGACAGTGTTACCATGTCCTTCAGTTGTGCCTGTGCAGCCCCTCCTCTACCTCCACAGGGCTGGGAAACTGCCCTGTATCAGAGGTTTCAGAGGAAGAGGTAGCACCAACTCACAGTCATTTTAACCTTTTCATTCTCTTCATAGATAGGAACATAGATCAGGAAATCTGAGAAGCAGAATTGGGATCAAACACTTTTTGAAATGATCTCAAATACTTTGTCTTGCCTGGTCAGTGGAACTGGTAGAATAGTTCCACAATTACAAACCCCATCCATCTGGCACCCCAGGGCTCTGGGGTGAAGTTTCCACTCCCCCAATCTTAACCTTAACCGTTATTGGAGAAAATGCTAAACTGACCCAAGATCAGCGTTTAGGAGCAACTTTACCATACTCCCACCAAGGTATTCTATGCCAGGGCTGTTCAATGTCGGTCCTGGAGGGCCAAAACACTTTTGGTTTCCATCCTCTCCTTCTAATAAGGGACTAGTTCAGACCTGGGACAACAGGTACGTCAATTAATTATAAGGTAGAAAGAAAAAACAGATTGCTCATTTTGTTTCATAGTATTTTGTAAACCAATGATTTCCCTTGATTACTCTTTATCAAAACAAACATGTTTTAACTGTTCATTTGTAAATTGGAGTAAAATATGTTGCAACTTATTTTTTTAATTTTTTAAAAGTTTTTAAGAGGGTTTTGGCTGACCAAGTTGTCATATCCCTGGTTTAAACCAAGAGTGCATCTTATTTGACTACGAACTGACACTCCTCTTGTTGGTGCTCTAGTTGAATTCTGAAATGGCACCCTATACCCTATATAGTGCACATCGTTTGACCAGGACCCATAGAGAATAGGGTTCCATTATGGATGCAGTCTGGTCTAAATCATTAGGTTGACGTGTCACTCAGGTGTGTCAGAGCAGGGCAGGGTCAGGCAGAGATTTGTATATACAGTATTATTACAGCAACGTCACCACAATAACTGTTAGTCGGGAGTTTCATGAAATAGGTTTCCATGGCCAAGCAGCCGCACACAAGCCTAAGATCACCATGCATAATGACAAACATCGGCTGGAGTTGTGCTTGCCACCATTGGACTCTGGAGCATAGGAAATGCGTTCTCTGGAATGATGAATCACGTTTCACCATTTGGCAGTCCGACCAATGAATTGGGGTTTGATGGATAAGAGGTGAACACTACCTGACAGAATGCATAGTTTTCTATGGTTCGGGGTAGGCCCCTTAGTTCCAGTGAAGGGAAATGTGACATTCTAGGTGATTCTGGGCTTACAACTTGTGGCAACAGTTTGAGGCCCTTTCCTGTTTCAGCATGACAATGGCCCCGTGCAAAAAAACAAGGTCCATACATAAATGGTTTGTCGAGATCAGTGTGTAAAAACTTGACTGGCCTGCACAGCCCTGACCTCAACCCCATCAAACACATTTGGGATGAATTGGAACGCCGACTGTGAGCCAGGCCTAATCGCCCAACATCGGTACCCAAACTCATTAATACACTTGTGGCTGAATAGAAGCAAGTCCCTGCTGCAATGCTCCAACATCTAGTGGAAAGCCTTAACATAAGAGTACATGCTGGTTTTGCAGCTAAGGGGGACCAACTCCAAATAAATGCCCATGATCTAGATTGAGATTTTCGACAAGCAGGTGTCCACATACTTTTGATCATGTAGTGTATAACATACACAGGATTGTAAGATATTATCTATCTTAATTTAGATTCAGCAGGTATTTTGTAAGCTTCAGTGTGATTTTTTGCACGACTGCAAATCTAGCTGCTCACCTATGGAACTCGGCATATACAGTTGAAGTCTGGAAGTTTATCTGCACTTAGGTTGGAGTCATTAAACTCATTTTTCAAACACTACACAAATGTCTTGTCAACAAACTATAGTTTTGGCAAGTCGGTTAGGACATCTATTGTGTGCATGACACAAGGAATTTTTCCAACAATTGTTTACAGACATATTATTTCACTTATAATTCACTGTATCACAAGTCCAGTGGGTCAGAAGTTTACATACACTATGTTGACTGTGCCTTTAAACAGCTTGGAAAATTCCATACAATTATGTCATGGCTTTAGAAGCTTCAGGTAGGCTAATTTACATAATTTGAGTCAATTGGAGGTGTACCTGTGGGTGTATTTCAAGGCCCACCTTCACACTCAGTGCCTCTTTGCTTGACATCATGGGAAAATAAAAAGACATCAGCCAAGACCTCAGAAAAAAATTGTAGACCTCCACAAGTCTGGTTCATCCTTGGAAGCAATTTCAAAATGCCTGAAAGTACCACGTTCATCTGTACAAACAGTAGTGCGAAAGTATAAACACCGTGGAACCACGCGGCCGTCATACCGCTCAGGAAGGAGACGTGTTCTGTCTCCTAGAGATGAACGTACTTTGGTGTGAAAAGTGCAAATCAATCCCAGAACAACAGCAAAGGACCTTGTGAAGATGCTGGAGGAAACAAGTACAAACGTATCTATATCCACAGTAAAATGAGTCCTATATTGAGATAACCGGAGAAGGAAGAAGCCACTGCTCCAAATCCGCCATAAAAAAAACTGACTGCTGTTTGCAACTGCACATGGGGACAAAGATCATACTTTATAGAAATGTCATCTGGTCTGATGAAACAAAAATATAACTGTTTGTCCATAATGCTCATCGTTGTGTTTGGAGGGAAAAGGGGGAGGCTTGCAAGCCGAAGAACAGCGTCCCAACCGTGAAGCACGGTGTTGGCAGCATCATGTTGTCAGGGTGCTTTGCTGCAAGAGGGACTGGGCCTCAGAGTTCTTCTCTCTCAACCTTACTGTGTCTGAGATCCTCTTCTGCCTCTTTAAAACATTCAGCATAGCTGACGTCTACGTCCTGTCTGATTTTGTCCACAAAGCTGCTCATTTTTCCATTTGGTTAATTTTCACTTGCTGGCCCCTCTCCCAGTGCTATATCTGTGTAGAGCGCTACCTGGCGGTGGTCCATCCTGTGGTCTTCCTGAAGTACAAACCTCTGAGATACAGGGTGGGGTGTTGTAGTGTTGTCTGGCTGATGGTGCTTGGGTCTTGCTGTCTATTTTTGTTTGAGTTGTTTTCACCAGCTTTCATCTACTCTCTCTTGTCCAGACAATGATTAATTGATCAATTGGAAATTATCTTTAAATATCAAGCGTGATATGTTCTTGTTTGTAAATAGACCTGGTGTCATTCTGTTTCAACTTTAGTGTGATATTTTTATTGGCAGAGCGAGAGATCATTCAGATGGATAATGCAGAAACAGACTGGCATGTGTTGTCTCTTGAAATGATGATTGTGCTTGAAAGTGATAATGTAGATATTATTGATTTGATGTGATTCAAAACATTCTTAATAAGGAGCTCCCTGTCTGTCTGTCTGTCTGTCTGTCTGTCTGTCTGTCTGTCTGTCTGTCTGTCTGTCTGTCTGTCCGTCTGTCTTCTTTTAAATGGAAAAAATAATATTTATCGGTATATTTATTATAAATAATAACAATAATTATAATAAAACTTAAAATAATCATGTTTCTATCCATCCACAACACATTCTACACAGCACAGCATATTCTCGTCAACCATACTTAACCACACTTAGTGTTGTCATAGCTAGTGAGAAACATTTGCATGTCAGGTGTGGTCCTTCATGTGAAGTCATTGGCAGCATCTGTTTACAGACCAGAGCAGCACAGGTGTCTTGGTGGGGGTGTCTTGTATTAGGAAAGGAGGAGGGAGAGTAGGTGGGTGGTTGGGAGGAAGGGAGGAACATCTGCTTGGTACATCAACATACTACTAGGCGTTCTTGGTTGACTGTCTCATCCTGATGTTCGTCATGTCATGTCGTTCTCAGGGCTCTGCAATGTCCCTGACCAAGGAAAGGGGTACAGGGAGAGGGAGGGGACATATAACATGAAGATGCGAGGGTTTATGTTCATTTTAATTATCATGGTGTCTATGATGGTGACCTAACTCTGTATGATTGTAATTATGTCTTTCTAAAGTGTCCTAGATCAGGTTGTGTTGTTTTGTCACTATCCATGTATTTTTCCATCATTGTGATCTTTGGGTTTTATGCCCAGGGCTGGGACATTGTCCTGTATCAGGGGTCTTTGAGGAAGAGGTGACTGAGTGTAATTTAGTAACAATATTTTTAAAAACACGTTCAACGTAAAAATTTTAAATGTTTTCCCATCTAGAGAGGTTAAACTAAGAAACATGACTATAAAAGTGTACAATGAAAGAAACAGGGTTGACCATAACAGAGAGGCCCATTTCATCTTAAATCAGCCATAACCTTGTGACAGGAGGAAAGGAAGCTTGTTGTGAGCAGCAGGGAGGGGAAATTACATGCAAGCTGAATTTTTTTGTTGTTGAAATGATTTGCCTACAATCTGACACCGTTCTTGTCTGTGCTCTGCTCTATGTCTAAAATGGCACCCTATACCATATAGAATAGAGTGCACTAACTTTTATCCCATAGTGCTCTGGTCAAAGGTAGTGCACTTCATAGGGAATAGGGTGCTATTTTGGATGCTGCGTGGTCTACATCACCAGGTTGTGATGACAGAACACTCAGGTGGGGCAGGGCAGAATATGGATATTTAGCATCAGGTTATCAGCTCCAGCACCAGTTCCAACACACCACACCTCAGAGAACAGATATACCTCATCAATAGCCTACAGGTGAGTTAAATAGGTTTCATTTGTATTTTTAAATAACATTTTTATCATTTAGAATTCAAATGTAAATTAATGAAGACTGATGTAGTTTTTGAAAAAAATCAGAAGATGGAGAAAATTATATATTTTTTTAAAATCTGAATATTGGCAATTTTTGCAAATATATGGAAACATTTTGATATTTTGGCATATTGACAAAGTGATAATCTCTAGTGCATACATTATCTACAAAGGATTGTAAGAGAGCACTTTTCTTAATTTAGCTTCCTCAGGTTGTTTTTGTGCTTTATATTGATTCTAGCAAGGCTGCACACCTAATTGACTGAGCGATTTTTCACCCAGGGTAAAAAAAGAGTTTACCACAGTAATACCTAACAGTTTATTGCAATGGTTGCAGAATGATTCTATATGGGTATATATGATGAATAAAGACTGATATTATAGTGAGATAAATACTTTGTATGATCATTTTGCTTGTAAAACAATCCTCCTCTCCCCCTCCCTTTCTCTGCTCTCTCTCTCTCTCTCTCTCTCTCTCTCACTCTCTCTTTCTTTCTCTCTCTCTCTCTCTGCCTCAATTTGTCTCTCTATCTCTACCTGTCTCTCTGTCTCTGTCTCTCGTTTTAAATATATAAATATATATACATCTAACTGTCTATCTCTCTCACTCTAACTCTTTACCACTTTCTCTCTCTCTCTACCTCTCTGTCCCGCCCTCTCTCTCTCTCTCTGTCCCGCCCTCTCTCTCTCTCTGTCCCGCCCTCTCTCTCTCTCTCGCTCTGTCCCGCCCTCTCTCTCTCTCTCTCTCTCTCTCTCTCTGTCCCCCCCTCTCTCTCTCTGCCTCTCTCTCTCTCTCTCTCTCTCTGCCTCAATCTGTTTCCACCTCTGCCCTTTCTCTCTCTGTTAGGAATATTATGAATAAATGACTAAACAATATTCTCATTTTAAATGGAACTGTAACTAAGTAATCTTATACTCTATTTTATTATATGTGATTAACAATATGAGTTCATAAGAAGGGATTGTATGAAATATAACGAACACCATTCCAAACTAGTCTGGAGAGGAGTGGGTTAAGTAAGCAGATAGGGTCGTTAACCTAAGGTTGAACCGACAAAACTGATCTCTGGGGTGTTTTAGATAGGGCAGTGAGTGCATTCCTAGGTTTTCTGTTAATTAGAGCTGTCAGCTAAGTGGTGATCGATAATGGTAAGGGGTCAAGAGTTAATTCAGTTATGTTGTGTGACCTGTGAGTCTGTTAGTGAGTTGGAATGAACATTTAAACTCACTTAATTCTAGGTCGGGAGGAGGGGATTCATTCTAGAAGCAATGAAATGACGTCATGTTATTGTATATAAACTTTTGCTCGTGGTAACGTGGCAGCACACTCCGAGAATAAATTCTGTTACCTATTATTGATAAGACTGGTCTCCGTCTATTTTATGCAAACAAGAATCTTACAAATTCTCTTGAAATAGATTAAGGAATGCAATTAATGAAAACATATTGGAAAACTAAATTACAGTAACACTCTCTCTCTCTCTCTCTCTCAATCTCTATCTCTCTCTCTGTCCCTCCCTCTTTCTCCTTCACTATCTCTCTCCTCCTCCACGCTCCCTCCCACCCTTTTCTTTGACTCTCTCTCTCTCTCTCTCTCTTTCTCTGTCTCTCTCTTTCTCTCTCTCTTTCTCTATCACTGTCTCTCTCCTCCACCACCCTCCCTCCCACCCTTTTCTCTGACTCTCTCTTTCTCTGTCTCTCTCTTTCTCCCCCCCCTCTCTCTCTCTCTCTCTCTACCTCTCTATCCCTACCTCTATCTCGTTGTCTCTTTTATTACAGATCTCAAGAATTATAACACTTTACTGTTACATACATCGTTGAGATGAATGTATCTACTGTCAATGACACGTCCACATCTCCTATCTCCCTCATTGATCCGGGTGTTCAGGGTGTCCATGCGATAAGTTATATCCCCATGCTTACTGCCTCCTATGCAATTAACATCATCCTGGGTCTCCCCACCAATGTCTACATCCTGTGGCTGATACTGACTGGAGCGGGAGGGACAATGGCCTCAGAGTTCTTCTCTCTCAACTTGACCGTGTCTGAGATTCTCCTCTGCGTCTTTAATGCCGTCCGCATAGCTGACCAATATGTCCAGTCTGATCTTGTCCACAAAGCTACTGCTTTTTCTTTTGGGTTCATTTTCTCTGGTCGTCCCCTGTTCCAGTGCTGTATCTGTTTAGAGCGCTACCTGGCGGTGGTCCATCCTGTGGTCTTCCTGAAGTACAAACCCCTGAGATACAGGGTGGGGTGTTGTAGTGTTGTCTGGCTGATGGTTCTTGGGTCCAGCTGTCTATTTGTGTTTGAGAATTTTACAACAGTGTCACTCTACTCTGTCCTTTTCCAGTCACTGATCTATTTTCTGCTGATGTCATTCTGCTGCCTCTCAGTTCTCTGGGCTCTGAAACGTCCAGGGCCGGGGGATGGGGACAGGGAGGGGACAAACAGCATTAAGATGAAGGCCTTTAAGATAATTTTGATTATCCTGGTGTATGCTGTGGTGTCTCAACTCCCAATAGTATTGGTGATATCTACTAAAAGTTACATTCCATTAATGGTCTTTTCTTCAGTCATGTCCATTTCTTTCTGCATCGTTGTGATCTCTGGGTTTGTGCAACCCCTCCTCTACCTCCACAGAGTTGGGAAGCTGCCTTGTATCAAATGCCTCTAAAACAAAAAGTAAAATCTATTCAAGCCATTATTGCTTGAAAGAGGAACAACATATTTATGTTCCATATTTATTCATATTCATTAGTGAATACAAATGTATGATTTTCTTCTGTATGGATTTATTTGTTTCCAATGAATGATGTTTGATTGTATTTCCAATGTAATCAGTAGCCTAGAAACTATTGGTTTGATTTCCCCTCTGTAGATTATGTTTTGATAATGTTGGGTGTGCAGTTTATCTACCCACATGGAGTATAAACCAGCGCAAGAAATTCTGAAATCGTCCATATGTAGCAAAATGATTGCCATATACAGGCCGAGATTCAAACAGATTGAAGATGTAGACAACGCTGTCACGTTCTGACCTTAGTTCTTTTGTTATGTCTTTGTTGTCGTATGGTCAGGGCGTGAGTTGGGTGGGCTGTCTATGTTCCTTTTTCTATGATTTGGGATTTCTGTGTTTGGCCTGGTATGGTTCTCAATCAGAGGCAGCTGTCTATCGTTGTCCCTGATTGAGAACCATACTTAAGGTAGCCTGGTTTCACGTTTGAGTTGTGGGTGATTGTTTCCTGTGTCTGTACCACACAGGACTGTTTCGATTTTCGTTTGTTCATTCACGCTGTTATTTTGTATTTTTGTAGTGTTAAGTTATATATATTAAAATGGACACTTACCACGCTGCACATTGGTCCTCCGATCGTTCCTACTGCTCCTCTTCGTCAGAAGACAATCGTTACAAACCAGATTTTTAAAGACAATAGAACATTGCTCATGTCGGCTCAATTGGAAAATAAAATAAAATATCAAAAGCATGGTTTCTTATTGAAATCTGGCAATAAAGTACTTGTTTGTAAACTGACCCGGTGTCATTCTGTTTTAATATTAGCGTGATGTTTTATTGGCAGAGAGACAGATCATTCTGCTGGCTAATGTAGAAAGAATGGCACCAAACATTTACATGTGTTTTGTCTTGAAATGATGGATGATGATTGTGCTTGAGAGTGACAATGTAGATATTGTTGGGTTGATGTGATTCAATACACACTTATTAAGGAGCTCCCCTGTCTGTCTGACTTCTTTAAAGATGATACATAAAGGATATGTCTTTATATTTATAATAACAATAATTACAATAACAAATATACTTTGTTAAATTTTTCAGTTCCCACTGTTATGGTGTCATAAAACTGCATTAAATAACATTGAATACTTCACTGACCGCCATATTGTGTCACTAGGTCCTGGCGTTTTTCGTGAACTTTTAACCTCACCTGGTCTGGGAAAACTCAGCATATTCTCATCAACCATACTAAACATCACTTACTGTTGTCATAACCAGTGGAAAACATTTGCATGCCAGTTGTGTTCCATCTAGTGAGGTGATGGGCAGCATCAGTTTACAGACAGGAGAGGCACAGGTGTATTGGTGACGGTGTAAACCTGATCCTAAACTTGATCTTAAGACTGGTGCAGCCCCTCCTCCACCTCCGCAGGGTTGGGAAGCTGCCATGTTTCAAATGTCTCTAAGACAAAAAGTTAAAATCTCTTCAACCCGTTAGTGCTTAAAAAATGTACAATATGTTTATATTACATGTTTTTTTCATATTAATCTGTGAAATAGAATTTACACTTTTCATCTAGTTAGATGTATTCTTGTCCAATTCTTGATGTTTGAATGTGTTTGTATGATTTCCCCCCTGTAGATACTATTTTGATAATATTGCGTCTGCAGTTTAGAGACCCATGTAGAACGTAAACCAGCCCAAGAACTTCTCAAATGGTCCATATGTAGCAGAAGTATTGCCATATATAGGCCGATATTCAAAACAGTTGATGTTGTAGAAAATTAAGCTTTAAAAGTCAACAGAACCGCGCTAACCCGTGATGGCATTCAAGATAATCTCTAATCAAAGTAATCACTGGACATGTCGGCTCAATTGGAAATGACCTTTAAATGTCAGTAGCATGGTTTCGCACTGAAATCTGGCAATAATGTATTGTTTGTAAATTGACCTGCTGTCATTCTGTTTTAATATTAGTGGGATGTTTTATTGGCAGAGAGACAGACCATTCTGCTGGCTAATGCAGAAACAGATGGCACCAAACATTTACATGTGTTTTCTCTTGAAATGAGGGAGGATGATTGGGCTTGAGATTGACAGTGGAGATATTGTTGGGTTGATGAGATTAAATACATTTTTTATAAGGATCTCCCTGTCTGTCCTCTTTAAAGAGTATACATGAAGGACATGTACTTTATATGTATAATAATTAATAACAATAATTAAAATAACAAATAAAATGATCACATTTCATTATACTTACCATTAAAGTCAATGATCAGTTCCTGCAGATATGGTGTCATAAAATTGCATTAAATGACTTAGAATACATCAGAACTGACAGTCTAAAAGGGATTGTAGTTTTTTCCTGAACTTTTAACCTGACCTAGTCTGGGAAAACTCAGGACCCTATCCACCCATCGCACATTCTACTCAGCACAGCAATATTATCTTCAACCATACTAAACATCACTTAGTGGAAAACATTTGCATGTCAGGTGTGGTCCCTCTAGTGAGGTGATGGGCAGCATTAATTTACAGACAGGAGCATCACAGTTATATTGGTGGTGTAAACCTGATCCTAAGCTTGGTCTTAAGATTGATACACATTAAGTCGACATCTCCTCTGCCGGCTCTACGACTACAACTGGTGGCAAGGACAGAGCATGAGAACTACGATCTCTGGTTGACAGAACTTACTGTCTCAGTCAGTATTAAAGGTGGATACAGGTACAGGGGTTGATACTGAACAGGACGACTCACTGTCTCAGTGTGGAGTGTTTCTTATAGGGGATGTCCAGATTGTCCCTCCCTTATTCAGTCCACTCACTTCCATTTGGATTCTAATGAGCATGACCCTGATGTACCCTTTATTCTGATCTAACTAGCCTCTGCATTGCCTCAGGAGGAAATACAACTGACTTGCCAGTTCCTACAGTAGGTTGAAAAGTGCTTTAGATATTTAGCCAGCCCACTGCATATACGTAGTAGCGGTTGAGATATGGTAGCCAGCCCATTGCATATGCATAGTAGCGGTTGAGATATGGTAGTCAGCCCACTGCATATGCATAGTAGCAGTTGAGATATGGTAGTCAGCCCACTGCATATATATAGTAGAGGTGTTGATATGGTAGCCAGCCCACTGCCTATGCATAGTAGTGGTTGAGATGGCCACTTGCATTTTTGTGTTAATTGGTCAATGAATGGTCTCCTGTTTTACATAGATTAGAGATTGTGGTCATTGTAGATGAGTGGTTGTGGTGAGGTCACATAACTAACTGTATAAGTTGTATGTTAACTAAACTATGGTCCTGTGTGGTTCAGCTGGTAGAGCATTGTACTCTCAATTCCAGGGCTGTGGTTTAGATTCCCACGGGGGACAAGTACGAAAAATGTTAAGCTCACTACTGTAATGTGCACCCACTACTGTAAGAGCTTCTGCTAAATGACTAAATTGTAAACTACATCTGTTTTTTTTCTATTTTTTGCAACAACGTTCAAATGGTTATGAAGTCTCCTGTCCCCAGCTTCTGCACAGGGGCTGTCACTTCTTGATCACATTATCAGTTTGAAGTGACTCAAATCCAATTATTTGGCATAGCTGATTCAAATATGTTCTTTTTCCTGCAGTCTGAACGATCCAAAGGCACATGGAATCAGATATTTCAAGCCACATTTCAAACCCACTTCGTAGGTATCAAATCAAAATGTTGTGATATGTAACCCTCTTTTTGATTTTGTTTACAGCGTATATCAACTTTAATTTTGTAGATAGATTGTAACTTCCATCAATTGTCTGCGTCACTTCCAATCCACCATATACTTTTTCTGCAAATATATATACTGATAAACACTAACATTCGAAAGTTTAGGGACACTTAGAAATGTCCTTGTTTTTGAAGAACATTTTTTTGTCCAATAAAATTACATCAAAATAATCAGAATTACAGAGAAGACATTATTTTGTAAATGACTATTGTAGTTGGAAACGGTAGATGCTCTACGGAATATCTACACAGGTTTACAGAGGCCCATTATCAGCAACCGTCACTCCTGTGTTCCAATGGCACATTGTGTTAGCTAATCCAAGTTAAGCATTTTAAAAGGCTAATTGCTCATTAGAAAACCCCTTTGCAATATTGTTAGCAGAGCTGAAAACTGTTGTTCTGATTAAAAAAGCAATACATCTGGCATTCTCCAGACAAGATGAGTATCTGGAGCAACAGCATTTGTGGGTTCGATTACAAGCTCAAAATGGCCAGAAACAAACAACTTTCCTCTGAAACTCGTTAGTCTATTCTTGTTCTGAGAAATGAAGGCTATTCCATGAGAGAAATTGCCAAGAAACTGTATATTTTGTACAACGCTGTGTACTACTCCCTTCACAGAAAGCAAAAACTGGATCGAACCAGAAAAGAAAGAGGAGTGGGAGGCCCTGTTGCACAACTGAGCAAGATGACAAGTACATTAGAGTGTCTAGTTTGAGAAACAGACGCCTCACAATTTCTCAACTGGCAGCTTCATTAAATAGTACCTGCAAAACACCAGTTTCAACGTCAAGAGTGAAGAGGCAACTCTGGGATGCTGGCCTTGCAAAGATGAAGCCATATTTCAGACTGGACAATAAAATAAAACATTAAGATGGGCCAAAGAACACAGACAATAGACTGACGAACGTTGCCTAGAAGGCCAGCATCCCGGAGTCGCCCATCCAAACTAGTGCAGTCCAGAATTATTTTCTGGATGGTGTCTGGGATGAACACAAGACTTTATGTCCTGCAAATGAGTAACCGCCATCCTCGTCGGCCCTGGTTGCATCCTTGTCACATTGGCAGCTATGCGGGGTGGCACCTTCCATGAGCAAATAGACCAATCAACTTCACCATCCATATTTCTCCTCCTGCAGGCTGCTGATGAGCTGGTTGCTGATGGGCTGGTCCTGTCAGACTCCGAGTTGAAAAAGACATGATCCTCATATTCTGAAAATTCTTAATCTTCCAAAGTGGAAGACGTTCCATCCACACTAGCTTCTCTCTCCGCAAAAATTATTTCTAAGGGCCTATGAGCAGAGATTATTTTTGATAAACTGATTGTGGTAAGGAGCAACACATTCAAAGCTGTTTAATTGCTGTGTCCCTCCCCCAATTTGCACGTGCCTAAGGTAAAGTTTGGGAAAATACAGATTTGTTTTACAATGTTTCAATATAATGTAGCGAAATAATGTATTGTAATAACATTGTGCAGGTTCCTGCAATACATTGTGTAGTTTCACACACTCCAAAGTTTAAAGAGTATGAGAAAAGCAGGAGACAGGCAGACAGGCAGGGAGTCTGACATGTTCTTGGTGCTATGTTGAAACAGCAGGACCAGGAAGGAGGAATACAGAGTGAAGGCACACAGCAAAAGTTTTAAATACCTCTGGTCCAGTCGACCTAAAGACAATGTATGTAATATGATTGTGTAGAAGTGTGCATAGTGTGCACTCAATGAAAATGTGTTTTTTACATGTTCTCCACAGAAAGTGGTACCCAAGGCCAACGAGGCTCAGGTTGAAAAAACAACGAGTTATCCGGTTAGCGATCCCTTCGCACGCCAATCCCTTTCATGGGATCGATTTTACAGCATCCAGTGAAATTACAGAGTGCCAAATTCAAACTACAGTAATATCAATATTCAAGATTCACAAAAATATAAATGTAATACATCAAAATGTCAGTGTCAGATTTCAAAAAGGCTTTACGGCGAAAGCAAACCATGCGATTGTCTGAGAAGAGCGCCCCATCATACAAATGCATGACAAAAGTCAGAAATAGTGATTTAAAAAATGCCTACCTTTGATGATCTTCTTCTGTTGGCACTCCAAAAGGTCCCAGTTACATCACAAATGGTCCTTTTGTTCGATAACCTGTCTGGGCTACTGGGACGCTAGCGTCCCACCTGGCCAAAATCCAGTCACAATGCAGTGCAGCAAATTCAAATAAATTACTAAAGAATTACACTTTCATGAAACATGCATGTAAGATACCAAATAAAAGTTACATTTCTTGTGAATCCAGCCAACGTGTCAGATTTTTAAAAAAGCTTTTCGGCAAAAGCAAACAAAGCATTTATCAGAGGTATCACAACAAACAAGCACAGAAAAGCATACTTCATATTTCATCCCGCCAGCCGCGAAACAAAACTCAGAAATAAAATATAATTCATGCCTTACCTTTGAAGATTTTCTTTTGTTGGCACTCCAATATGTCCCATAAACATCATAAATGGTCCTTTTGTTCGATTAAATCCGTTGTTATATATCCAAAATGTCCATTTATTTGGTGGGTTTGATCATGAAAAACACTGGTTCCAACTCGTCAAACATGACTACACAATGTCTCATAAGTTACCTGTAAACTTGTTCCAAACATTCCAAACAATTTTTCTATTACAACTTTAGGTATTATTTAAAGTAAATAATCGATAAAATTCAATACGGGACCAACAGCGTTCAATACCGGATGAAAACAAAGTGGAGATTTCTGCTCATGCGCAACTATCTAACAGGACACTTACCCTCGTTCTGTACGGCCGTTCTTCTTCATTACACAAATAAATAACCTCAGTCAAATTCTCATGACTGCTGACATCCAGTGGAAGCGATGGGAACTGCAAGGAACTTCTTTCTAATTCTAGATTCCCCATTAAAGCTCATTGAAGTGAGAGTGACCTCAGAAAAATAAAATTGTCCTTTAGGATTTCGCATGCCAAATAAGTTCTGTTATACTCACAGACATCATTCAAACATTTTTAGAAACTTCAGAGTGTTCTCTATCCAAATCTACTATTATGCATATCCTGGCTTCTGAGCCAGAGTAGCAGGCCGTTTAAAATGGGCACGCTTCTCATCCAAACGTGAAAATGCTGCCCCCTATCCCAGTGAAGATAATGTCCTTTATATCCATAATAAACTCAGTTTAGCTGGCACACTTCAGTCAATATTCCACTGTTTCCCTCTGTCAAAATGCATACTAAGTGAATACCAAACGTTGCTAATAAACTTTTCCAAACAAGTCAAACAACGTTTATAATTAAACCTTAGGTATCCTAATACGCAAATAAATAATAAAAATTAAGACGGAGAATCGTTATTGTCTTTACCTGAGATTAATTAGGAAAGAACGCGCTTTCCTCCACACACTTGGAAACACTACAGCCAAAATGGGAGCCACCTAGAAAAACTACAATTTCTGGCTCATTTTTCCAAAAACCAGCCTGAAACTCTTTTTAAAGACTGTTGACATCTAGTGGAAGCCCTAGGAACTGCAATTTGGGAGGACTTGAGCTTATAATTACAGTACTAGCCATTGTATGCATTATTTTTTGGGATGGTTTGTCCTCTGGGTTTCTCCTGCCATATCTGTTATATTGTACTCACATACATTATTTTAACAGTTTTAGAAAGTTTAGAGTGTTTCTATCAATTAAATGCATATCCTAGCTTCTGGGCCTGAGTAACAGGCAGTTTACTTTCGGCACAATTTTCATCCAGACGTGAAAATACTGCCCACTAGCTGAAAGAGGTCAACAAACTACAGTTTTTGCAAGTCGGTTAGGACGTAATTTTTCCAACAATTGTTTACAGACAGATAATTTAACTTATAATTCACTGTATCACAATTCCCGTTGGTCAGAAGTTTACATACACTAAGTTGACTGTGCCTTTAAACAGCTTGACAAATTCCAGAAAATGATGTCATGGCTCTAGAAGCTCCTGATAGGCTAATTGACATCATTTGAGTCAATTGGAGTGTACATGTGGATGTATTTCAAGGCCTACCTTCAAACTCAGTGCCTTTTTTTTGACATCATGGAAACATCTAAAGAAATCAGCCAAGACCTCAGAAAATAAATTGTAGACCTCCACAAGTCTGGTTTATCCTTGGGAGCAATTTCCAAATGCCTGAAGGAACAACGCTTATCTGTTCATACAATCGTATGCAAGTATAAACACCATGGGACCAAGCAGCCATTTTTCCGCTCAGGAAAAAGATGCGTATGGTCTCCTAGTGATGAACGTACTTTAGTGCAAAAAGTGCCAATCAATCACAGAACAACAGCGAATTACCTTTTGAATATGGTGAAGGAAACAGGTACAAAAGTATTTCCACAGTAAAACGAGTCCTATATCGACATAACCTGAAAGGCCGCTCAACAAGGAAGAAGCCACTTCTGCCGAACAGCCTTAAAAAAGTCAGACTATGGTTTGCAACTGCACATGGGGACATGGTAGTACTTTTTGGAGAAATGTCCTCTGGTCTGATGAAACAAAAATAGAACTATTGGGCATAATGACCATCGTTATGTTTGGATGAAAAAATCGGATGCTTGCAAGCCAAAGAACACCATCCCAACCGTGAAGCACCGGGGTGGCATTATCATGGTGTGGGGGTGCTTGCTGCAGGAGGGACTAGTGCATCATGAGTGGTGATTCAAATAGATGGCATCATGAGGCAGGGAAAGTTATGGGCATATATTGAAGCAACATCTCAAGACATCAGTCAGGAAGTATAAACTTGGTCACATATGCGTCTTCCAAATAGACAATGACCCCAAGCAAACTTCCAAAGTTGTGGCAAAATGGCTTCAGGACAACAAAGTCAAGGTATTGGAGTGTCCATCGCAAAGCACTGACCTTAATCCTATTGAAAACATGTGGGCAGAACTGAAAAAGTGTGTGCGAGCAAGGAGGCCTACAAACCTGCCTGAGTTACACCAGCTCTGTCAGGAGGAATGGGTCAAAATTCACCCAACTTATTGTGGGAAGCTTGTGGAAGGCTATCTGAAACGTTTGACCCAAGTTAAACTAATTAAAGGCAATGCTACCAAATACTAATTGTGTGTATGTACATTTCTGACGCAATGGTAATGTGATGAAATAAATAAAAGCTGAAATAAATAATTCTCTCTACTACTATTCTGACATTTCACATTCTTAATATAAAGTGGTGATCCTAACTGACCTAAGATAGGTAATTTTTACAAGGATTAAATGTCTGGAAGTGTGAAAAACTGAGTTCAAATGTTTTTGGCTAAGGTGTATGTAAACTTCTGACTTCAACAATACAAGCTGAAGATGTGATTGTAAATCATTTATGATCTGATTTTTATCATCTTGTTTTATCCTGTACTATCAAGAAAACACGCAAATTGTTCATTTTATTTCACTGTAGTTTGTTGCCTAAAGGATTTCCCCTGATTACTCTTTCTCAAAGCAATACTTTTTCTAACTGTTAATTTGTTAATTGGAGTGAAATGTGTTGCTTCTTTTATTAGTTTATTATTATTTGTAGGTTTTTAAGAGTGTCTTGGCTGACAATGCTGTCATTTCACTGCTTTAAAACAAGAGTGCATCTTATTTGCCTACAAACTGACACTCCTCTTGTTGGTGCTCTGGTTGACGTCTGAAATGGCACCCTATACCTTATGTAGTGCACTACTTTTGACCAGGACCCACAGGGAATAGGGTGCCATTTTGGATGTCTGAAAAATAACAATGTCCACGTGTCTCTCAGGTGTGTCAGAGCACGGCAGGGTGTTGTATATGCAGTATTAGATCCAGCACCACAGACACAACCACACCACACCCCAGGAGAGAGGGATGCTGCATCAATACAGGTTAGCAAAACCTTTGATTTCTATCAATTTACGTACCTTATGACCAAATACATTAGATTAAAATAAAAAATATAAATATTTATTTGAATAGTGTCAATTTTGCAGACACATTTTGAGATTTCATCAAGTTTACATCTCTTTTGCATACATAACCTACAAAGGATTTTAAGAGAATATCGTTCTTAATTTAGCTCCATCAGGTTTTCAGCTGCCTATGGTACTCAACGTTTTACAAATATTTTTCAAAAAGCAGAGCGACTTAACACCCTTATGCGCCAAAAGGCTTCTAAACAGCTTCTACCCCCGAGCCATCAGACTCATTAACAGCTAATCAAATGGCTACCTGGACTAATTGCAATGCCCCCCACTACACACACATGTTTATGCTACTGCTACTCACTGCTTATTATCTAATCGTAATCACTTTACCTCTACCTACATGTACATATTACCTCAATGACCTCGACTAACCTGTGCTCATGCACATTGACTCTGTACCAGTACCCCCTTGTATATAGCCTCGCTACTGTTATTTTGTTGTAGCGCTTAATTATTAGTTAATATTCTATTTTCTACATTTTTTTTCATATTTAGTACATTTTTTTCATAGTTAGCAAACTTGTTTTTTCTTAACCTTTCTGATCTCCCCATCCCGGATCCGGGTTCGTGAATACAGACTCAAGCTCATTACCATAACGCAACGTTAACTATTCATGAAAATCGCAAATGAAATGAAATAAATATGCCATCTCTCAAGCTTAGCCTTTTGTTAACAACACTGTCATCTCAGATTTTCAAAATATGCTTCTCAACCATTGCAAAACAAGCATTTGTGTAACAGTATTGATGGCTAACGTAGCATTTAGCATTAGCATTCAGCTGGCAACATTTACACAAAAAAACAGAAAAGCATTCAAAAAAATCATTTACCTTTGAAGAACTTCAGATGTTTTCAATGAGGAGACTCTCAGATAGCAAATGTTCAGTTTTTCCTGAAAGATTATTTGTTTAGGACAAATCGCTCCGTTTTCTGCGTCACGTTTAGCTATGAAAAAACCCCTGTATCCAGGATTGTGTAAATCTATCAGCAAGCTCATTAGCATAACACAACGTTAACTATTTATGAAAATCGCAAATGAAATGAAATAAATATGCCATCTCTCAAGCTTAGCCTTTTGTAAACAACACTGTCATCTCAGATTTTCAAAATATGCTTCTCAACCATAGGAAAACAATCATTTGTGTAAAAGTAGCTAGCTAGAGTTAGCATTTCGCGTTAGCATTTAGCGTTAGCATTAGCGTTAGCATCCAGCACGCAACATTAACAAAAACATAAAAGCCTTCAAATAAAATCATTTACCTTTGAAGAACTTCTGATGTTTTCAATGAGGATACTCTCAGTTAGATAGCAGATGCTCAGTTTTTCCAAAAAGATTCCTTGTGTATTAGAAATAGCTCCGTTTTATACATCACATTTGGCTACCAAAAAAAATCCATAAATTCAGTCCTCAAAACGCAAACTTTTTTCCAAATTAACTCCATAATATCGACT
Organism: Oncorhynchus mykiss; assembly: GCF_013265735.2. Classification (NCBI taxonomy): domain Eukaryota; kingdom Metazoa; phylum Chordata; class Actinopteri; order Salmoniformes; family Salmonidae; genus Oncorhynchus; species Oncorhynchus mykiss. The sequence goes on along the minus strand of NC_048583.1, from coordinate 9,557,340 downwards.
GAAAACATGGCAAACGTTTTTTAGAATCAAGCCTCAAGGTGTTTTTCACATATCTCTTCATTGATACATCGTTCTTGGACACATGCTTTCTCTCCTGAATCCCAGGAGAAAATGACCGCACCTGAAGATTACGCACAAATTTAGACAAAGGACACCGGGCGGACCTCTGGAAAATGTAGTCTCTTATGGCCAATCTTCCAATGATATGCCTACAAATACGTCACAATGCTGCTAAGACCTTGGGCGAACGACAGAAAGTGTAGGCTCATTCCTTGCGCAATCACAGCCATATAAGGAGAGAAAAACAGAGCTTCAGAAATTCTGCTAATTCCTGGGTGATGCATCATCTTGGTTTCGCCTGTAGAATGAGTTCTGGGGCACTTACAGACAAAATCTTTGCAGATTCTGAAACTTCAGAGTGTTTTCTTTCCAAAACTGTCAAGAATATGCATAGTCGAGCATCTTTTCGTGACAAAATATCGCGCTTAAAACGGGAACGTTTTTTATCCAAAAATGAAATAGCGCCCCTAGAGCTCTAAGAGGTTAAAGCTGCATTGTTGGTAAAGGGCTTGTAAGGCTTGCAAGTAAGAATTTCACTGTAAGCTCTATATCTTTGTATTCAGTGCATGTGACTAATAATATTTGATTTGATTATAAACTGCAGTGGTTATAAGATGAATAAAGACTGATATTATACCGAGAATAAATACTTTGCATGATCCTGTTGCATGAACCTGTTGTTCCCCTCCCTCTCTCTCTCCCTCTCTCTCTGCCTCTCTCTCTCTCCCTCTCTCTCCCTTTGGCTCTTTCCCTTACAGATCTCAAGAACTTTCACACATTACAGTTACATTTATCATTGAGATGAGTGTATCTACAGTCAATGATACGTCCACCCCTCCTCCGATCTCCCTCGTTGATCTGAGTGAACAGGGTGACCATGTGGGACAATATGTCCACATTTTTACTGCTTCCTTTTCAATCAACATCATCCTGGGTCTCCCAACCAAAGTTTACATCCTGTGGCTGATATTGACTGGAGCTGGAGGGACGATGGCCTCAGAGTTCTTCTCTCTCAACCTGACCGTGTCTGAGATCCTCTTCTGCCTCTTTAATACCGTCAGCGTGGCTGATCTCTACACCCAGTCTGATTTTGTCCACAAAGCTTCTCATTTTTCTTTTGGGTTAGTATTCTCTGGTCGTCCCCTGTTCCAGTGCTGTATCTGTGTGGAGCGCTACCTGGCGGTGGTCCATCCTGTGGTCTTCCTGAAGTACAAACCCCTGAGATACAGGGTGGGGTGTTGTAGTGTTGTCTGGCTGATGGTTCTTGGGTCTTGCTGTCTATGTTTGTTTGAGTTGTTTTCACCACCTTTTGTTTACTCTCTCTTTGTCCAGACAATGATCTAT